>NC_091825.1:121846843-122004343 GCF_038994185.2 Dermacentor albipictus
AATTTCATTCAAATTGTTTAAAAACTAAGCTTCTGAAGTGCCTCGTTCCCCCTTAAGGTGCGGCTTCACAGTAGCGTGCGCCACGATGCCAGCTGTGATGAAACCAGTCGTATCTGTGTTCTGGCTTAATTTATACGATCACTTTGAAGGGGCCATACAGCTTCCTGCAAACTGGTCTCCACACCATGCAGTACGCAGTTTTCGTTTATTTGACTCCGGAAAAGCAATGGGTAAGACATTAAAGCAAGTAAACAGGAGCTAAGTAACACCTGAGCCAATGAATGCTTATGCATTGGTAGACAATTCTCAGATTTTCTGTCGCATTCTTTCTTTTTGAGATGTGCGCTCGCCACAAGGTTCATCATGACCTTCCGGTGTCGTTTCAGACCAGGAACGGTTGAACATCCTGCAGAGGGAGCTGCCCACAGCAGAACAGCTTGGAGACGTGAAGTTGACTCCCCTAGACTTCGAGAAAGACGATGATACCAACTTCCACATGGACTTCATCGTGGCAGCCTCCAACCTGCGTGCCACAAACTACAAGATTGCACCTGCAGACCGGCTTCGCAGCAAGCTCATTGCGGGCAAGATCATACCTGCTATTGCTACCACCACCTCACTCGTCGCTGGTCTTGTTTGCCTTGAACTTTACAAGGTGATTCTTACGTTCCTTGTTGGAGGCAGTAGGAAATGCCATAGGCTATTGAAAGGTCAACGTACCGCTTCTTTGTATTCTAAACTCTCCCTGGAGCAATATTATATAACATTTTCAGTTTATCACCTGTCGCAGTGAGTGGCCATTACTTGTGCTAGGTTTGCTAGGGAAGACCTGGTGTCATGCCAGCAATTAGCACAACTAGTCAAACTTCGTTATACAGTGCAGTCAACTTATAACGATGCCAGGAAAAAAGAAAAATTCACTCATTATAACTGGTCTCATTTCTATATCTGGGCTTCTGTGAAAAAAAAAGAAGAAGCTCCGGTTCATAACCTTGTAGCTTGTAACCCAAATTTGCCACTCGCGCTAAAGTACAGTGAAACCTCGTTAAACTGTAGTTGGCCGGAGCTCAGAAAAAGTACGTACTAAACGGTAGTACTGTTTAACTGAAATAGCATGAGATCGCCCACTTACCTGTTGAAAACGGAACTCAGGGAGAGTGCAATGAAAGGGGGAATAAAACATGCAGTATTTATTCACTTCGCGCGACAAGTGTTATTTTCGTTTGATGCCGCGGCGGCCTAGCACGACGAGGACAGCGGCCTCAAACTGACTGAAGCTGCCTGCCAGCTTTTCAGCCAGCCCCCTCATCTCGGCAAACACTGCCATGGCAGATTTCTCATTGGCATTACGTATTCTCCGTGCACATGCGCAATAGTGCTGCAGAAGTCCCGGGGGCGCCTTTTTCTATGCCGGGTGCCGGAGTTTGGAATACTTCTCATTTGGAATAGTTACATTATCGCACCCCTGTTCTCATCACGACGATTGCATCCATGAGGCTGACGTAACGCGCAGCTTATGCCACTGTCGGGCCTGTATCGCCAGTGCTGTCGCTTTCTGTGTCATCATCACTGTCACTAGTCGACGCTTCGGCAACAACACAGGCAACGATGGCGAAAAGTCGAATCTCGTAGATGACATGTTTCGCGGTCGCAGCAGCGCCGCCGAGCAACTTCTTCGCATTTCAAATGCCACCCACTGTAGTCAACAGCAGATCCCTGTTGCGTGCCAGTGCCGACTTCTTCGTGTCACGTTTGATAGCATGGACTATGTCTAATTTTTCTTCTATGCTGAGCACCTGGTGTCTTTTTTATCCGAGCTTCGGAACGACGCAAGTCCTCGCTTGCACGACGCCATAACGCTCTCTGGCACGGCGTCAAAATGATGTTAATGTTGATATGGTTTCACGGGCAAACGCACAGGGCGCTTTGAGGCTATTGTTACGATCTCTGAGGCTTGTTGTTCTGCCTGGCTGCCCGATGGAGACGACACACCACTGTGTTTGTGCGGCGAAAAGTGGAAACACTATGTGTTAACCGATACATACGCAGTAAGCTGGTACGGTTTCTGTGGATACAAAACACATTATGTTCAATGGCCGCTGAGTCGGGGAATGACTTTACTACCTTTAAAACGAAACTACTGTTCAAGCGGGTACGGTTTAACAAGGTTTTATTGTATCTAGTATTCATCATAAGCATATATGTTTGTTGCACACTGATACCGATAAACATTTGTTATTTACTTCATCATACACATGTCCATTATGTAGAGGCTCAGCTTTGTAAATGCAAATCCCGATTGTGCATTTACTAAAGGAGCAAACTGTGAATTTTGTCTGACAAACTGTTCTGAATGAACGTAATTCAATTTTGTGTGTGGGCATGAGTATGTGTAGTCATCTTGGGGAGCACCTTGTGTTACATGCAAGAACTAAGCACCTGTTCCCTTTCTTTTTTCTCTTGTAGCTTTCTTTTTCCTGTCTCTTCCTCAATTTGTTTTGAAGCATTTTGCAACTGCGACCACTAGGAAACGTAGATTGTTCAGGAATGCTAGCCTCTCAATTTAGAATAGATCGCAGGTCACAGGTCTGCAGAGTGGCAATTCAACGCAGGAAATAAAATGACAGCGCAGTCTGAATGACAGTCTGAATCAGTGACCCACTAGGACACTTAAGTCATATGTTTGCTGCAGCACCTTGTCTACCACGACATGCATGCATCTTGCTGCAGTACAACTCATTGTGGTTTTGGACGAGTCGCAGATGTCATGCGAGCTTACAGATTGCTGCGATGGATCATACAATATGCTGTTCTAGTAAAGCATCCTTTACCCCACTATTACAGCTTACATTGTAATTGTCCTACTTTTTTATTTTTCTGAGTCGTGACAAGTAACATCTCTCATTATGTTTGTGCTGATATGGGACTTATTTAACTTCGAGAGCATTTTCGCTCAAGTTGATGCTTGTTTCTAAAAGGTAGGCTAAATTTGCATGCACATATCGTTGCAGCAGCCGATGATTGTTCGCTTGTCATGAAGCATAGTGCCGTGGGCAGCTGGTATTTCCTCCCTTGTAAAATTTTGCAATGCCCTTTCGTTGCTGTTTTTCTCGCAGCTGATTCAAGGCCACAACAAGCTTGAACTCTACAAGAATGGCTTTGTCAATCTGGCGCTACCTTTCTTTGGCTTCTCAGAGCCTATTGCAGCAAAGAAGAATAAGGTGAGCTTTGATTAATCCATTACATCTTTAGCATGGAAAGGGTTGAAGGGAAAGTGGAAGGCAACTTTCTTCCTGTGGGAGTCAAACCCCACGACCTTTGTACGACATGTGTAATGCTCTATCAGTTCAGCTGCACTGGCAACTGTCCCATCATCTACTTTCTTGGGTGTATTTGTACCTCTATGAAACCCTAATCCTGCATGTCAATTGGACACTCTTTATTTTCCCATGCTTTTTGTTGCTTCATGTGGCTATTTTCATGCTTGTAGCTTGCTTGAATGTGTGTCATTTTGCTTGATCCTAATTCGCGTCATGTTGTTGTTCTGCAGTACAATAACCACGAGTTTACCCTGTGGGATCGTTTCGAAGTTAAAGGAGAGATGACCCTCCGGGAGTTCATAGACTATTTCAAGGTAGGTGCTCATTTCGATGTTGCCAGGCGAGGTTTCGGTACCCAAGTGTCGTGTGCCTTATTGCTTTTCCCTCTTCCACAGAATGAGCATGGGATTGAGATCACCATGCTGTCTCAAGGAGTCTGCATGTTGTACTCGTTTTTCATGCCTGCTGCCAAGGTGGAGGAGCGCCTCAAGCTTATGTGAGTAGTATCAACTTATTTCGCAGTTCCATTTGGTGCAAGTTAGTAAGAGCTTCCACGCACAGGTGCAGCAACTCTTGCTAATTACTAGCCTCTGTTCTCTCTCTCTCTCTCTCTCTCTCTCTCTCTCTCCATCGATCGGTCATTATTATGAACCTTATAATCGGCCATGTAAGTGCAAGTCCAAATGGTAGCAGAGTTAAACTCCGCTGCTGAATGCACATATTCAAATATAGGTTTTTCATTGCTGTGTAAAATACCAGCTTAGGTTTAAGCGCAGTGTTTCCATGTGCGTAAGCAGCCTCTTAGTAAAATACCTGATTGCGATCCTTAGCAAGGGGAAAATTCGAGAAGCCCACATAAGCCACATGAATGGCCATGTGTAAAAATGTTCACATTTGTGTAGGGGACCAGCAGTTTTTGGCTCAAGGCAAAGCTCTGAAAATGTCCTCGTGTGTGTTACGTAATCATTATTTTCGCTGCTGTCTGCTCTCTGCTTAAGTGGGCTTGTACTTTTTGGCAATTCAGGACAGTACCGTTGTACAAGATCATAATCTGATGCAGTTTCACGGCAATGTGCACTCCGCATTGCCTTGAACTTGCACCCGAAGGCAGAATTCGCATATAGCATACATCTCTGCTTCGTGCTTGCTATATGCATGAAAAAGTAGTAGGTATAAAGTACTCAGACTCTGCCCTTGCATCTTGTGATCAGATTATGTGCATGACACACTTGACTGAAATTCTTTAGTGTTTTGGAGGAAAAGCCCACTTTTAGTAGAAGTGCCTGTTCTTTTTCTCCCCGAGCTGGCACTGTGGACATGGTGGGCACAGCAAAAAAACATTCCATAGTGATTTTGCTGGTGGACCTCGGTGCAGTTGTCTGGGTCCACCTTAGCCTGCACTTTGGAACATGTGTTCATTTAGCAGAAGGTAATTTTCATGCTTCCACGCAGGTTAACTTAAGTTGTCGCCTGATTGGTACAGCAAAACCTAGTTAATGCATAGCCATTTAAAGTGTAATAGCGGTTTAAATGTCTAAGTGAAATCCTCACCCTGCTTCCCTTCCTGGTGATCGGCATATAGGGAAATCCACAGTGCTTAAAGAAGCTTATCTGCCATATGGGTGGGGTATAAGGTAAAGTGTTTTCTTTCCCAAAAAAGAAACATGCTGATTGGGATCAACAATGCATTGGCCTACGCCAATTTACAAAGCATGGCGGCCATCAAGCTGCTGTGCTTGCTGCCCAATGTTACAGAACTTGCCGAGCCTCATAAGGGCATGATCAGCTCTCTAAACCATAGCTATATAAAAGAAAGCTACTTATTAGGATGCAGCTTACAATGGAGAACAATGTGTGCTTATAGATATTCTGGGCACCATATATACCTGCTCATTTGCTTGTGTATGGTGGTTTGGCCCAATACCTTGCAGAACGGCTTTGTGCAAACAAAATTCATTGTGCACGAAGGAGGTGAATACAGTCAAACCTCGATATATCGAACACGGATATATCGAATTATTGCGTATATCAAACACTTTCTATATCACGTGGAAAATCGCATGCATTTTTAATTTATTTCGAACGGGGCCGGATGTAAAATGGATATATCGAACTCCGCCGCTCCAGACCAAGTGCGCTCTGTTGACAGGAGGCGAGCTTTCCCGCAACACTCTCGAAGATAGCGGCGGCGTGATGGGCGTTCCAGACTGCTGCGTACGACAGCGGCCCACGTCGGTTGCGCCGAGGGCGCCGTTTGAACGTAGCGGCGTACGCACAAGGTGGCTTGGCGTGGCCGTGGCTTGGCCAGGTTGGCTAGTTTGACAGCGTCAACGACACGTGCGTCTCAGTGCTGCCGCTTGTGCTACGCCAGTCGTAGTTAGTGCTTGTGTGGTTGGTGTGATGGCTGCGAACGCGAAGAAGCAGACGACCCTGACATTTGCTGCGAAATTGGAAGCGATACAGCGCGTTGAAAATGGAGAGAAGTCGAGCGTCGCCGAAGCTTTCAACATGCCAAGGAGCACTTTGAGCACTCTGCAGAAAAACAAGAGTGACATAAAGGCTAAGGCGGAACAGAACCAGCACTCAGGCGCGCGGCGGGTGCGCAAAGCTGCCTTTGAAGACGTCGAGAAGGCGCTGTACAAATGGTTTGTCGACGTAAGGGACCGGAATATTCCTTTATCGGGACCAATGCTCCAGCAGAAGGCCAAGAACTTTGCGTTCATTTTCGGCGCCGAGAACTTTAACGCCAGCAGCGGTTGGCTGCAACGTTTTAAGGCCCGCTTTAACATTGTCGGGAAGACAGTCGCGGGGGAAAGTGAGGACACCAATAAAGGCGAGATCAAGAAGTGGCTTGAACATGAGTGGCCTCAGATTCTCGCCAAGTATGAGCCCAATCAGATATTTAATGCTGACGAAACGGGCCTGTTCTGGCAAATGCTTCCATGACAAACGCTCGATAACCGCGGAGAGAAGTGCCACGGCGGCAAGCAAGGCAAGGCGCGTATCACAGTTCTGTTGGCTGCTAATATGGACGGAAGCACGAAGCTGCGGCCGCTTGTCATAGGCAAGTTTCAAACCCCGAGGTGCATGCGCAACTGCCCCAGCGTTCCGGTTACATATGCCTGGAACAAGAAATCGTGGATGACTCGGGACATTTTCCAAAAATGGTTGAAGGCATGGGACTCTGAGCTGGCGCGTCAAGGCCGGAAGGTTTGCCTCATCGTCGACAACTGCACAGCACATCACACAGATGTCCAGCTGAGCAGTATTGAAATTCATTTTTTGCCGCCGAACACGACGTCGAAGCTGCAGCCATTGGACCAGGGCATTATTCGCGCTTTCAAGTCCATTTATAAGCGTCGGCTGATCGACATTTTGCTACTCAAGCTGTGGATGGGCGAAGAGCTAAAGATAGACCTTTTGGGTGCCATTCAAATGCTGAAGGTCTCGTGGGACAACGTCAAGCAGTCGACAATAGTTCACTGCTTTCGGCATGCGGGTTTCGTGAGCCACATTGAAGAAGCTTCCGAGCCAGCAACCCAAGATTTGACGTTGGATGGCACAGAGGAAGAATGCCAGCTCGAAGAAACCTGGAGCCAGTTGGAGCGCTTTGTCGGTGCTGAGCCACACAGCATGTGCGTTGAGGACTTCGTTGGCGGTGACGACAGCACCGGAACAGTGGCGGAGTTGACAGACGTGGAGATCGCGGCAGAAGTGACTGCTGAGCGGCCAAACGAAGACGCTGCCGAGGTTGATCCAGCAAGCGCTGATGTTGCCCCGCTCCCGACTGCAACTGAGGCCATAGCTGCGTTGGCCGTTGTACGCCGCTACTGCGGCGCAATAGAAGGCACTGGACTGTCTCTTGTGGATCGTTTGGACTATGTAGAGGACGCCGTGGTCAAGCACGCGGTTGCCATTATGAAGCAGGCTACACTGCTTCAGTACTTTCAGCGCACGCAATAAATACTTTGTTTGAAGCTTCATGTGAGTATCTATTGCGCCACGATTGGTTCATTGATTGATTTGCGCTAGTTTTTGACGCGTTTTCTACGTGATTTTATATATTGAATTCTGGCTATATCGAACTATTTTGCGATCACCGCGGTGTTCGATATATCGAGGTTCGACTGTATGAGGTTGGCAAGGACACCGAAGGCTACAGAAGCTTCCTTGCAGAGGTATTGGAGTGGCAAGGTGGCACTAAGTAATTGAATTCCCACACATTCCAAGATGTTGATAGCACTATCGTAGCTGCTTTTTTTTTGCACATTGTGCAGCTTTTAGTGAAAATTATGACTGTTTAGAAACAGATAATCGTCCTTCAGTATCTGACATATGCATTGACATGTTGAGGGTGTTCACAAAATAGCGGAGCCTGATGATCAAACAGGCCTTACCAAATTTCAGGATGCTATCATCATCCCAACCCTACAACTGCAGCAAGTGAAGACAAGGTTTTCTTGCTGCTTCGTCGCAAATAAAACTGGTCTGGCTGTGTGCGATTCAGTAAAGTGTGACAGTTACTTAATGACCAGTGTGTAGCTGCAAATATGTCAGTTGTGTTTAATTCATAATGTCTTAATTCCTTAGTGTGCCTAATCCTCATTCCCCACCAAATCGCATAAGCAAGGTTTTACTGTAGTAGTGTGTTCTTACAAGTTGTGAATTTCGTGGCACTGTCAGCAATCTTAACCTGTCCTTTCATTTGGGTCCATGCAGGCATAGTGATTAGTTTATACAACTGCCCTTGATTAAGCCATATGAAAAGTTGGCTTTTCAAGGGACATTCAAATGGGAGGGAGCATTACTGCATAGTTAGTTTGTTCTAACCCCTTCTACTGTCTATGCTTGTACAACAGACTTTTTGAAATTGGACCATATTTTAGCCTTAGTTTATCATACTTATTTTATTAATGCAACGAAGTTCGCTTTTAATGGATCGCGCTACAACGAACTACCGGCTACAGTGGACGAAATGAGCGACAATTTTTGTCAAAATCGGGCGTATAAAACGGACTTTTGCTGCTGACAACTGACTTGTGAGGGTTAGCCGACAATCGCGGCTCAATGTCGCATGTACGAGAAGGCGAGAGAGAGTGGGGTTTTACTCCGGTGGCTGCTGCTTCTGGCATGGCTGCCGTATCTTGAAACCGATCTGCGATGTGGACAAAGTGCGCCCAGTGCCAGTAGCTTCATATGTGCTGCGCTTCCGACGTTCAGGTAACGTTGAAGCGAGAGACAGCACGAAGGTAAATTCGATCACAGGTTCTGCACGCTTATCTTGCTTAATTTGCTATCGCAATCGATGCCTCGCCTTTCGGGCGAAACTTGACTCTTTTATCTGTTTTTTACTTTGAACGTTCGTCACTCACTCTTTGCAGTAATGTTAGACATCACAACGCAAGTTTCGGAAGTGAGGTGTTCCGATGTTACGAACTTCGGATAAAACTTGACATTGTTTGTCGTATGATGAGGGTCCGTTGTAACGAGAGTCGACTGTATTTGGTTTCTGCATGAGTGCTGCCATGCACGATGACGGCCTCAAAATTCAATACAGGCTCTACTCGCTTACCAGCACACTTCTGCACTTCCATGCTCCCAAACATAGTTCACGACAGACGCTGATTCTGAAAAGCGTTTATTTCTACTGTGATGTCGCAGAAATGATCAAATGTATTTGGCTGTTGCACCTTTAGAGATACAGTCGACTCTCGTTACAACAGACCCTGATAATCCGCCAATAAATGTCCATTTTATCTGAAGTCCATAATATCCGAAACTCCGCACGCCTAAAACTTTGGTCTCTCTGTGTAATGACGTTATTGCAAAGAGCGAGCGAGGAACGTCCAAGTAAAAAAAAAAACTGTCGCAGTTTTGCCCGAAAGGCAAAGCATCAATTTTGTTAGCAAATTAGTAGACAGCTATGGGAAGTAAGGATAGTAGTTTTATCGGCCATATAAAGTTGTAAGCATTCACTTACTAAGTTAACAAGCACGGTGTCACACGCACGCAGGTAAACATGAACACATCTCGCTCGATGAACATGGAAAGTTGCTGTCGAAACAGTCGGGAAGCGTGGCCACATCAGCAAGCAAATTGACCTTCGTGTTGTCTATCACTAAACATCGAAAGCACAGCGCATACAAAGCTACCGGCACTGGGTGTACTTTGTCGACATCGCAGATTACTTTCAAGATACGGTGACTGTGATCCAGCAGCCGCCAGAGCAGAACTCCCTCTCCTTTGCCTTCCCGTGCCTCACATGTGAAAGACTGCATGCATTTGCCCCGCCTCCCTTTTTGCCCCTCCCTCCCTCGCACACACGATATTGCGCGGCGATCATCGGCTCGCCCTCGCAAGTGGGTTTCCAGGGCAGCCCATGTCAACACTGCAAAGGTCCGTTTCGTACAGCCGATTTTTAACAAAAATTGCCACTAATTTCGTCCGCTGTAGCTGATAGTCCGTTGTAGCACAGTCCATTAAAAGACTACTTTGAGTTCAACAATAGTGTACTTGCCATTGCATTCTTGTCACAGACTATACATTGATTTCACCATGGCTACTGCTTGCACAGACTTCTGGATCATTTGAAGTTCAAATGACATAAGATGCACGATTCCTAAGTTAAGCAGTACACCAACAAGCATTAGTTTCAGTGTTGAGCTTTATTTAAATACGTACACGTTTGTCCTCTGCAGCATGAGCGAGGTCGTGAAAAAGGTGTCCCAGAGGCCGATCGATCCGCACGTGCGTGCCCTGGTGTTTGAGCTGTGCTGCAATGACAAGGACGGCGAGGACGTGGAGGTGCCCTATGTCCGTTACCTCCTGCCAAAATGACCACTGCCTGGCAGCTTAGAAAAGTAAGTCACAATGGACTTCCTGCTTGCATTAGCCACCCAATGCTATCCTAAGCTCTGTGTAAAGGGAAATACTAAGCCAAATTAGAATAAGTGTTCTTTCAAAGCTTTCAAAGCTAAAAGGTTGATATTCGAAGAGCAAATGTAGGCCAGTCTTGTTATTTTCTTGTATTTGGCCTACTGTGGTCTTGCAAATTGCTGCCAAGTTCAGTCTTGGGCTCCTGATGAATACGACGTCGTCTGCCTTTACTTATAATAAATTGTGCAGGAACTTGATTACTGTCAGTGTAAGTGAATAGCCAGATGATTCTAGAAAACCCTTTTGCTCTATTAAGGAATGATGCGCTTAGTAGCATATGCATATTTTTTGCAGTGAAGATATTTAAGTAGTGTTGTTTCATTGCACAATTTTGTGCTGAATGGAGTTGCTAAACGGAACATTTGTCGTGGTAGTATAGGTGGACGGCACTTGCATAAGAGCTGCAAAAGTTCGGGGTCAGCGACAAAGGCGCACACCCCTTTGTATCAGTGCCCTTGTATTGGGGGTGAAAGACAGACCAGAGATTACAAAAATTGGCAAAATAATTAAACAGTGCTATTTCTTGGCTAATCGCTTCTGCAGAAGCGGAGGAAGATTGCTGAAAGGAAAAATTGCAGTCCACCCAACTAGCTGTTTGCTACAAAGGAAACCCTTGGATTCTGCTGTTTGTTTACAAGGGTATTGTTTGTAGCTTCGTGCTACGGTTGGATAGATATCCTGTCTGAAACTAACTAGGCCCAAACAAGACGGCATCAAGAGCTGCAACGTCATGTCAAGCTAGTACAGTAACTTCAAGGTGGCAGTGGCACCCCTGTTGTTATATATATAAGCGCGCAGCTCAACATAAGTTAACTGTTTGTGGATGGTTCTAGCACTGGGGTTTGGTTTCCTTGTACGTAGCTTCTGAGGCTGTGCATAAGATGCCTGCAACTTTTTCTGCAAGCTAGAGCTAGGCATTGCACGTTCTTGCCAAACTTTTCGAGAGCCTGCAAAACTGAGAAAAGTGAGCATCTATTTTGCACGTCCCTATTCTGCACTAGTTTCTGACATGGTGTACCTCTCATGGGTAATGCAGATCTCAACGCATGTGATTATAGTACATTCAAATGTAGTCATAATAGTTGCAGTAAACTAAACAATAACTTCATTATATCCAATATTTGTTATAAGAATGTTTGTTACATGCTGAAAGCTGCATGGAACAATTTTAATTCATTTCATTATTGCATACAAAGCTTGTACACCTCCTTAAAGTTCCTTGAAAACTGAGGCCGAGGGCTACTTTTAAACGTTCAAGGTAACAAGCTCCACGTAGTGGCTATGCTGCAGACACTGTCTCTCAAGAAACATTCTCAGATTTTCTTTTGTGTTGCTAAACGATTACAATGTGGCATGCCCAGAATCGACAGGTTTGTTTAATTCACCGTTGCCATACCATCATGGAACTACATAAAGCCAGATCAAGCAATTAAGCCGTGCTACCATTTTGCCTCTCTTGCTAGTTGGTTCATGCTGCAGCCATCGTGGCTCCACTATAATGCGCTAAGCTCTAGAAATGCCCGGCAGAAAGTAAGTTCTAGCAATTTGGCATTAATACAAGTATCTGGCTGAAGTCTGACTACTAACCGTCATGCCAAACGGCAATTGGCATTAATACAATGTTAGTCAACTTCAAGAAGCAACTTTAAGAGCCTGAAGCGGGGGTCTAACTCAGCAGCTGCTTAGCTGCAAGAAACCAACTAAGGAAATTTCACTGTTTTTCTGTGTATGTGTACGCAAAATGCTTCGTTTCCTCCTCTTGGCCTTCGGCATCCTTGAATTGTCATTGAATTTTGCGTCAAATGTTATGTGCGAAACCTGTGCATGTTCATTATGTTAAAATTCGACTGTACTTGCTTTGATAACCAAGAGCTGTTCTGCGAGCCATGTACCTTAACGCCAGGCAGGTGTGCAGTTGATGTTTGCCTCTTCTGTTGCCTCTTATTCTTTCTGTGGTGTAATGTATTGAATTAAATGCATGTATTGGTGGTTTGTTTTTGTTTTTCAGTTGGCAAAATGACTGCAGTGCCCATCTAGCTTTGCATCTCACAGCTGGTCCTGCTGTTTGGAAGCTGGTGCCAGGAACGTGTCCATCTGTGCCCTTGTAACCATTTCATGACCAGCCTCTTGTGTTTGTTTTTGTATTTATATTCATACAAATTAGCACCAGTGCTCTTGCGGTGCTGCTTAGTTCTTTTTGTTTTTTGTTTTAAGAGTTGTGAAGTGAAATGTTCTGATGTAAGGGTTTAAATTAAAACACTGAAGTTTATTAAAAGTGTAATTTTTTTTAATTATTATTGAGGCAATAAGTGTAGTGTAAGCTAGGAAACGTGATGGCATGTAATGGTCATGTGTGAATTTTTTTTTAAATTGCTAAAAATAAATTTTCATTGAAAACCCACTTGTGTGTTTGTGATACATATTGGATTTCTGTGGCGACAGCAGATGCAGGCTGTTCCTGCCTCTAATTCACTTACACCACTGAATGTAAGTAGGCTTTTATTTTCACTCCAAATTGAACACAGCTGAAGAATATCTGCTCACAGAATTTGTTGATTCAGGTTGCTTTTCATGATCTTATCTGAAAATTGACTATTTTTTTAAATAATTGCTGAGGCAAAAAAAAGGAAGTAAAGAAATGCTGAAATTTATTAGTAGGCATGTTGCACACCCCTGAAGGGTTTGCTAGAGTGAACACACAAGCTTCTCATCCTGGCAATCCCTCTGCGATTCTCATATGCCGAGCAGGCCCATGCGGCAAGGTACATTTGGTTGAAAGTACGCTAAACAAAACTCGGTTTACACTGATAAATTATTGCACAACTGTATTATCGTTAATACGTAAGTAATTGGTTAGAAGAAATAAACACCACAGGTCCATACTGAATTTCGTGCTGAAACCCCAGTGCCATTACTAGAGAGTGATGAGCTTGAGGTCTAGAGTTAAATTTGGACTGTGGTGGCCGCGTTCCCGTTAAGGCAGAATGCAAGAACACTCGTTTACCGTGCGTTGACCTGGGGGTCAAAATTAATCCGACCCTAGTCGGTCTTCACCAACAAAGAATTAACTAGGCCCAGGCAGATGCTGTCAAAATCTTCGACAGTTGTTTCAAGAACTTGAAAGTGGCATAGCTACCCATTTTTTTGTTGCATCTTTCATGGCTTGCAAAGCCCTTGTATGGTAAGTAAAAGTACCTTTTTATTATTGTAGGAGGGTAGTTTACTAGTACAACTCAATATTTCTGTCCCTTTAAGAATCTGTCTGCACTCTGAAATCTAGCATGTCATTGTTATTCCTAGTCTATGCAATTGCCCTTCTTGGATCTCTCTCCCCCAGAGATAACATGGTAGGGAAGCACCTGCAGCTTTGTGCATCCACTCTGTGTCGTAGTACGTTTGTGCAAGCAGTAAGGTGCACCACAATTCTGGCCAGCTTTGTTCCAAGACCCCATTGAAGCAGCGCTACACAAGTGCAAGCCTTGTATGCCTAGCTACATGCATAGCGTCTTTCAACTGAGCCTTTCATGCCAATTTTTTTCTCTCAAGGTTTTTGAAGGAGTCCAATATACTGTCATACTGTTATTTTTGAGGAGCAATGATTCCATAGGCGTAAACAGACTACGATTAAGTATCTAGAGATGTGCTGTGATCATTCAATTGTCATGCATAAGTGGGTTTGTACATCTGGCACCATCTCGTGCTGATCACCTTCATCTGCCTCTGTATGCTGCATCTGCATTTGTTAGCTTAAAATTCCAACGAATATTTTCTAAATGCATAAAAGTAATAAGACTGCAGCCCCATATAATCAGTGTAAATTGTACTATCCTGCAATGCTTTTAAAATTTATCATAAAATTTCATCATTTCAAGTCTCAAAACACAAAGCCATTTGAAGCCAGGATATTTCGACCGGTCCGTGTGCTATCATTCCTATGCTGGCTGGAGCACAGTTCTTGAAACTATTTCTGTAGCTTGCAACTTTCCGTTGAGACAAGTGCCAGGTTCCTATGGGACATTTTTTGTTGGAAACTGGACAACATTGACGCAGCCTGAATGTCGGTCTGCACTTTGTAGCTATGTCAGTCGCTCAGTTAAAAGCCAAGTAATGTGAGCATCTTGGGTGTCGCTCTTGGTGCTGTATGCAACCTACTTGTCTGGTTCAAGAGCATTCCTGCCCTCTGAATAATTGCACTGCGCAAGAGCTCGCCTTTACACAACATTTGCATGAGATAGCGCGACATCACTTCTGTGCACTGCTCAGTCGATAGTGTGGCGTGGCCCACCTGAACGTCACAAGTTGCCAGATCGCATGTGAAGTTTCTCCTGTGTTGTCTGTAAATGGCAATGTCACTACATAGAGTATACATTATCTCTTTGTAGAGCTGCAGGCAGGTATAAGTTGAGTGCTATTGCAATAAACTCCTCTACAATGAAACGACCTGTATAATAAATGAATAATTCAGTCCCGGTTCTGTGTTGAGCAGTGTGGTGTGCAGCCTTTACAACTGAGTAACTTGTACAGCAAATGATTTCGGAGTCCTCAAGTACTTCCTTATAAAGGCACTCTATTTGGAGATTTCTTTTGTACATGCTGCATCCAACTGGCCATGATAGATTCAGGGGGTCTACCAACCAGGAAAATAGGGAATAATTAGGGATTTTGAATAGTCTGGAAATAGTCGGGGAATTTGTGCTTCTATCGGGGAAAATGAGGTGTCATTTTATTGAAAGGAAACGAAAGTTGCCCTAATGCTTGCTCGAGTAAAAGGGATCTTAACGGATTGTCGTTGATGCCATGTCGTCGGCTGGAGGAGTTGCCAATGTACAGTCAACGACCGATTTTCCCGGGTTCAGATTTCAGGGACATGCCCGATAATGCGGACGGCATCGCGGCATCAACCACATATCCCGTAGGAACGTGTGAAATTTCGTACTCAAGAACTCTTCGCGGTCAAATTTTCCTGACCTCTTTCTGCGACCGCAGGTTCGAAGCGGCATTAAAGCCAACAACCGCCGTTTTGATAATCTCGCACGCAGATCCATCAGGGCAACGCGAGGCCTAGCTGCTTCGACGTTCGCTACTAAGGTTCTTGCCCTTCGGTGCCGTGTTTTTCATTCAAAGAATTCGCTTCTTTCAGCAATGGCACGGAATCCGCCTCTCTAATCCTCGCGATCGGCTTCGAAGCTTAGAAAGCACGGCACGTTGCATTTAATGCTGGTTCCCAAAAGGTAGCTTCGCATGAGCACAGCAATGTCACGCGGTGAAGCATACGTAAAGTTTAGCGGTGAAGCTTAAGCATGGGAAGGGGCAATTGTCACTGGACACAGTACTTATTCCCATATTATACACGCGTGCACCTGCAGTCTCCTGTCACAGTGTGAGCACTGATACGCCTAAAAAGTGTACTGGAAGACCTTCGGAGCTTTCAGAGCTGTGGCGGTTTGAGCCTTTGAGGGCAGTAAAAGACATTCATTCGATCATTTTTTTTTATTTAATTCTTCACATTTTCGCAGCCCCTAGGCAGCCGAGAAAATTTAATGTTGATGTAAAACTGACTAAGATGATGCTTCAAATGGTCCACAGGGCGAACGCGTGGCTGAACGAGGACTAGAACAGAAAGGACCGTCGCATTAAGGAATGACCGGGAAAGAAACTGTGCCACCTCTTCTTTGAAGGAGCTTGAGCTCAAAGAGCGAAGTGTTGGCTCATCCAAACCAATATATGCTCTTTAAAGCAGTGAAAAACAACTCTGAGGCATTGTGCACAAGCTGAGGCCAGTTGCTGAAAGAATCTCACTTGTGACAAATTTATTTTCCGGGGCCCCTGGTGCAGCGCATCGCAGTTTTGATTCGAGTGCGTTTGTCAAGTGCTCAAGAGTTAATTCACACAAGGAAATTAGCCTCAGTCCCGAGCCAACGCTGCCGTTTGAAAGGGACCATAAGGGACCGCACGCTGGTCACGTGCGCGACTTATGATCGTCAAGCGCGGAGCGGTTATCCGACGCGTGACAATTGATGAAAATGACTGGGGACGTTCGAATAACCAAATTTCTGAATCTTACGAATATTTGGGGGAAAAAAAAGACCTGCGAATATCGGATCAAGTACCGAATATTTCGAATTTCTACACAGAGTGAGATATGAAGGTTCCGAGTTGTCTTTTTGGCAGCACATCCGCCTGGGCTTATTTGCGTTATTTGATGCATATAATGCCATATAATCAACTAGATGTTTCAGTTCAACTGAGAAGCTTGTAAATGCCGATCGTATTGGTGCACTATATGACAATGACATGAGTAATAGAACAAAGAAGCAGCACATCGCCTGGCACACGTAGTAGAGTGTAGTGCACTTTGAAGACACTAAATGTAATACTACAGCACCGCAAATCATATTAAAGGAATCAAACAGATTCTAATAATAAAGTCGCTTTGCCTAAATCGAGGTAGCCGATTCCTATTGGCAGCCTATAAGCCGAGACATGCTTGTTTAACAACCAGAAACTATAATGCATTAGTGATTTAATCCATGCGTTTGCTCACGAACTGCTTCATCTGCGCCACAACTGCGACTGTCGTGTAGCAAAGTCATTCAGAAGGGACTCCACTGGCATCGGTCTTTCTCACTGTAAACTGCTAAAAACTGTTGTCCTTTAGTATTCAAACGCAACGCATATTCGGCAACTTCGAATAATGTGTTCTCGAATCGAATGCGTATCGAACAGTGAGCACTATTCGGATTCGTAACAGAAATTTCTAATATTCGCATATACCCATAAAAATAACAGAATGATCAGTACTTATAGAAACCAACAACGTACGGTATCTAAGTGTGGGGATATGACAACGACAATCGAGCTAAACAATTAAGTTCACTATCGCGTAATGAGAACGATGACAGCATTCAATGAAGTACATACTGTTAACAACTGAGATTCGTCGATCTTCAGCCGAATACGAAGTAAGCCAATTCCTACTGAACTGCGAGTGATCAAATAGGTATAGGGTCTAATTCCTTGGTCGTGGTCTTGTTGATCGTTTGTTTGTGCTGGGCTGCTAAGCATGACGTCGCGGGATCGAATCCCGGCCACGGCGGCCGCATTTCGAGGGAGGCGAAATGCGAAAACGCCCGTGTGCTTTGATCTACGTACACGTTAAAGAATGCCAGGTCGCCCAAGTTCCCGAAGTCCCTCACTACGACGTGCCTCATACCAGATCGTGGTTTTGGCACGTAAAATACCATAATTAGATTTTTTTTGATCGGCTGTTGATTGATTGACGATCACTTGGCCGATACTACCGCTTTCGCGTGCCATAGTGCTCAATCAGCTAACGGGGTTACTATCGCCGAGGCGACACTATCGCAGAAAGTGATCGCGTCGTAGAATACGTCCCCAGAAAACTACAACCGTTGGGTGATGGACAGCAAGCTTGCAAAGACGCTGCTGCAGTTCTTGCACGATGCAAAGTTGGAAGGTACTATTTAATTTCTTTTATTCTTTATGCCTTAAAACAAATCCTCCCACGAAAAAAAAGAAAGAAAAAGAGGTGGGGTTTGCTATTTATACAGCGGATTTCTTTTTTTCTTTTGAACGCCCCTGAGGTACCTGGGGTCTCTTTGTGGGCATAAGTGTGCGGTGTAATTCAACTATAGTAAACTAAAACATACTCACTGTAAATTAAACCCATACCGGCACTCTCTCAACGTGTTAGTTCTCGCTGTGCGTGTCTAGAGTTGTGGATATTCTTCACGTTATCTGAAATTTGTCGTTCGTAGCCATGATTCTTTGGGATAACATGCGAAAAGGATGAAGGGAGAAATGTTTTGGAAGGGGGAAGCTCGCGGCTAGTAACATCACCTACAACAAGAGTAGGAGCAAATACTAGGAGGAGGAGGAGGAGGAAAGAACTTTATTGTGTGCCCTGCGAGTTGGTGGGGTGGGCCAAAGGCCCCGCCTAGGTGACGGCCAGGAGTTCTTGGGTCCTGGCGGCATCCTCGGCCCCCTGGACGGCCCATAATTGATCTTCGAGGGCGGGGCTGAGCAGCGCGACTTCCCAGCGCGTGCGAAGGCTGCTGCTAGAAGCCGCGTTTTCTTTATTGTTATTTAGCCCTCTGCATTCCCATAATATATGCTCCAGAGTGGCTCTGGATTCACATGTTTTGCATTTGTCCGTAGGATATACATCCGGATATATGATGTGCGAGAGCGCAGGATTCGGATACGTCCTAGTTTGTAACTGCCGCCATGCGACAGACTGCTTTTTTGTCAATTTTGCGTGAGGTCGCGGGAATATGCACCTCTGCAACCTATAATGTTTCGTAATGTCATTGTATGTTGTCATTCTGTCCTCCCACTCCCACTCATTTACCGCACCGTCACGTCCGGAGGGCGTCGGGGCGTCACTTGCGACTGCGGCTCGGTGATAGTTAAAAATTTAAATGCCTCTTTGCCAATTTAAATTTGGCGCGTTCTGCTCCGTCGGTACTTCACCTAGCAGCGTCGTATGTTATCTAGTTTCGCTAGTAAAACGTGAGGACTTTGTTTTTCTGACAAATGTTTCTTTTTCACAATTTTCTAAAGGAATTTTCTTTAGTTCTGCTATTTGACGCAAACTTGGTTTTGGTTTGCAGCCAGCGCCACCAAACTAAGGGAATGTCAGGCGTGTCGCAGGCTTTGTAGTTTCTTTGGCTGGGTGGCGCCACGGTCGCGTAAACTGCTTTTTCGCGAAGATAGCAGGCTTGTGGCAACTGGGCGTACCGACGTACTTGTTCGCTAGCCGCGCCGTTTTCTACTCACAAGCGTGTTTCGCGCGCTCTTACGCGCCTGGAGTCTGTTTGCGGGAACAAGAGTGTGGGGGAATTTAACCCATACTGGAACTTTCTCGACATGTTAGTTCTCACTGTTCGCGTCTAGATTTGTAGATATTTTTCTCAAGAGCGTTGCACCTTGTAGCGAGCACGATGCCGCCTATTCACAATGGCACCGACCCGAAGGACACCATAGAGAAGATAATCAAAGGCAACAAAGTAGTAATTTTCAGTGCCTCTGGCGACCCAACGTGCGCACAGGTAAGCTGCCTTTCACGTACTTCCTTTGTTTCGGGCGATGTCATAAACCGGTGGTGTCGACTGACGTCACAAAGAAAGGCGCGGGCGAGCGGACTTCGAGGGTGTCGATTGAGAGCTTCATTCAATGAAATCAAGTCGCACGTGCTCAAAAATTTTGGCGGGGGTCATTATTCGTTGCGTGTCAATCAAACCGACTGTCTGGGATACATTTTGACATTTGTTGGGTTTGTTTTACTGTTATATCCGTTTGTGTTTTTAAGCTTCGTTGTTCTATACTCTCCGAAAGTGAAATTCTGTGCACTTTACAGCTATAACATGGCACCGCTAGCGACCTTGTATTTTAGCAACTGCATATCGTGTTCCCGTTTTAGGCGACGATGAACAGTTGTTCCGGATGTTGACCTTTTCACATGGCTAAAACGTAGCGGTAAGATACGACAGCTGCGTTTTGCTTGTGTACCCATGCACGCCGCTCAAGCTGCGCATATATCCCGTAGGTGGGACATACCCATTTCAAACAGATACGTTTTACGTCTTACACGTATGTTAACTTGCTTGGGCACACAGAATTCGCACTTAGATGATACCACAGTCCTGTGTAGCGCTTTCCGCATAAAATCGTACCATTTTTTTATTAATTGCGCCGTGGACGCAAAAGCGCCTTAGCGCGATGCTTCTAGCTTTCAAGGACACTGGCGTAAGCACGGCTTCCCCGTAGTCGTAGGGCTTGGCAGCCGGGAAATCCTGGATCCGCGTCTCGGACATGTTTGCCCTCTCTGCAAGAAAGAAGGTTCCGAATACTGAAGGCGCACGGCTGAATCATTAAAGCCGACACCGCCTGCGGTCGATGACGAAATCGGGTGGTCTTTCACTTGAGCGCGGCCGACGCGTCGGCCCTTCCATTAAGTAGGCGGGACCCTTGCTTTGCGTGTGTTGTCCTTTTCATTTATTCAGTAGTGCACTCTTTTGGCGTGGCGTTGCTTCCGCGCAGACCCGCCAAGATTAGAATAAAGACCTCCTTTTACTTTCCGTAGTGCAATAGCTCGCTCGCTCGCCCGATGTTGTCATCGATCCTTCGCATCGTGTAGTTGTCGCGGAAGTCTTCTGCGCCTGTAGGCAGTATGATGCCTAGTGAGAGTAGTGATAGATAGTACTGCATACAGTACTAAATATCACTACTATCACTAGGCTGCTTTGGAATATTGCAGGTACATACATCGAATGAGGGCTGAAGACGAGTGAAATTAGCTTATAACAGACTACGAACTTCGTGAAAATTTAGGCAGAATTGCCTAATTTTACGTTAGCCGATCGAAAACGTCACGTTAATTCTCGCTACTGAATTGTCGACTTGTCAGTCGGCTCATATTTCTTGTTATTGGTGTAAAGGACGCGAAACAATGTGAACAACAGGACAGCTGAATAGGTTGATTTTCGCTGTATGCTTACACTTTAAATCATGCTAGCACAAATATGTACTACGTTAAAAATGCTGTAGGAACTCGCCTTTGTGGGAAAATATATTTAAAAAGGTAGCCTGTCACCTTTCTTTTTTCTTTTTGCATGAATGGCGAGAAAGCCTGCATAGGGCTCGCCCAGTTTGCCAAGTTATAAACATTTTATTTTATTTATTTATTTATTCATTCAGTACCCACAGGCGCCAAAGGGCATTACAGTGGGGGGAAAGGTTTAACAGAACAGGTATAAACTTTCACAAAATTTTTTTTTTTTACCCGACGTGAGAAAAAACAACAAAAGTTCAACAGAACTTACAGAATTTTCAAAACACGGTAACTTATACATGGGCAAATTCAATCTAAAGGTAAAAAGAAATAGGCTAGTTGAGTCACTTCAACAGGGCAAAAAATACATCATTTGACACGACGTTGACGACACTGGCAGGTAACGTATTCCATTCCTGTATAGTTCTTGGAAAAAATGTCTTCTTATACAGTTCTGTCTTGCATGGAACTTCCCGTACCTTTAGTGCATGATCCACGCGTTGTGATCGGTAATGAGGTGGCATTATGTATTTGTCCCTTTCTATACCAATTGTACCGTAGAATATGGCATGGAAAAGTTTCAGTCGCAGCCTTCTGCGTCGTACCTCCAAGGTATCCCATTTAAACTCTTCCTTAGCACTCGTAACGCTGAAATTAACTTTGTATCGACCTGACACGTACCGCACACCTAAATTCTGTACCCTCTCAAGTTTATTAATGTCACGTGCCGTCGGAGGGTCCCAAACTACACAGCCGTACTCAAGGACGGACCTTACGTACGTCTTGTACAGCAGCTCTCGTGTAGACGTGCTGAATGCTCTGGAGTTCCTACGAAGAAAACCTAACATTTTCCCTGCCTTAGCGGTTACATAGTTAACCTGCTTCTGCCATGATAATTCTGGGGTGTACATCATGCGTGATCGCGTCGTTCGCTCTTCAAACGTAATCGATAGCTGTACTCGTATAGTTGGCAAAGACCGAAAACGCTTTGACTCGTCCAAAAAGCCGAATGCACTGTCAGCATTGTGCCAGGCGAAAAAAAGTAGCTTGGTTTCGGTGAAAGCAGTGCATTCGGACCCGAATAGTAACGAATCCCGGATAAAGCGAATTATTCTCTATATCGAACCCCCGAAACTTACTGACCTGTACTCGTGAAAAATTACGCGATCATAACGAACAGGGCATTGCACATATCCGAGAACCCGTGACGTCCGCCGCCTACGCCAGAAATGCAGCGCAGGGGAGTCTTTTTTTTTTTTTTCCAGCATGCATGCAAGAATGCTCGGAAGCGAATCAGAAACGTGTCTAAAGCAATATCCTATGGAGTCACACTTCCCACTAATGTCGCTAAGAAGTATACACGTGCGTTGCTTACTCGTGCTTGCACGTTCGCAGACGCCGGGTGCTTCGGGCCACGCTCTCTGATGTGGATGCGCTGTGCCGGTACTTCGTGCCGACGTTGATTGAAAGCGGACTACCCGCCGTGGTTGCTCAGTGGCTATGGTGTTAGGCTGCTGAGCACGAGGTCGCGGGATCGAATCCCGGCCACGGCGGCAGCATTTCGATGGGGGCGAAATGCGAAAACACCCGTGTGCTTAGATTTAGGTGCACGTTAAAGAACCCCAGGTGGTCAAAATTTCCGGAGTCCTCCACTACGGCGTGCCTCATAATCAGGAAGTGGTTTTGGCACGTAAAACCCCAAATATTATATGAAAGCGGACTGGAGCAGGCGTACACAATGTTGCTCATCGATAACGGCGTCCTCAGTGACCATGCTGCGTAACGGTTGCCTGGGCAGGGAAACGTCAAGTGTACTGCCTACTATATGCGCGCAGTTTTTTGAATAGATCGATATCATTCTTGCTTCTTTTCTCAACTGAAGATAACAAATCCGTATGTAAAGAGCGCATCACGAGAGTTCGCTATATGTAAGTTTGGGTATATCGAATCACCTGATATATCGAACTATATTTATCGCATATATGCCTGTTCGTTACAACGCGGTTCTACTGCATATGTGGTTATTGTTAAGCACATCCTATTTGATCAGTATATTGTACGTTTTCAATGGTTCGGTATGGAGCATATTTCGCTGTATCAGATGTTCGCTGTAAGCGGGTTTCACTGTATATACCGTAACGGACGTTCACGGCGCTACTGTGGTGCGCAAGGGAAAGGCTGAGAAGTGAAACCAAGTTGCTCCCGGTTAGCTACCCTACTCTAGGGGTAGGTAAGCATTAAAGAGGCGTAAAGGGAAGGAAAACGAGTCAATGCGCGCGCACACACATGACCATGCTAGGCCGTTAGAGAGAACCAAGTGTAACCTGATCAGCTTCCATGGGTGATAAGTACTTAGCATCAGATTACACCTGGTAGCGTGTCCTGGTTTTAGACTGTTTATTCTAGAGGTGTCCCAATAGTGAAATCCCCGAGCAGAATACGAATATTCGACAAAAACAACCTTCGAATGTCGAATGAAATGCCGCATGTATTTTTTTTTTCATTTCTAAACTACCCGTAATGCAAAGTTTGAGTGGATGCCGTTAGTTTAAAAAAAAATGTCTAATTTGATGCCTGAGGCATTTGATGCCTTTCACCACTGTACGTCTAGTAAACTACGGACTTTGTAAATGGCAAACAACGCATTCCACTTATCTGGCGCACTATCGCATTGCAGTATAATGGGAACAAGGAAGCAGCACATCAACAGCTGCATGTAGAGTGTGGTGTTCATTCAAAAAGTTTAGGTAAAACTACAGCATTGCAAATTGTTTTTGAAGGGATGCAAACATGGCGAGAGTGGAAAAACAGTGATTTGCTTTGCCTGAATCGAGACAACAATTTCACAGGCTGCCTGAAGGAGAGGCATTTCTGTGGGATATGACTAGAAATTATTCGGCTGGAGTTACTGGAATATGGAACAGGAGTTCGCGCATCGAGTTGTTCAGGGGTCACGTGTCGGTGCTCTTACGAAATAAAATTCAAGTGTCAGAGTGTACTCGCCGGAGAGATTGACCTGATATTTATCTTCAATTTTCTGTTTTTCCAGACGAAAGATATCTTCACCAGCCTAAATGAACCCTACGTGGCCATCGAAGTCGACGAGGAAGGCGAGTTTGTGTTTGAACATTGTTGAACCTTGTTCGTACAGATGGCTGTGTGTTCTACAAGAACTTAGAATTACTGTATATGCTACCTTTGGTAGCATATACAGTAGCATACACAGTAACTCTACAACAACTCGCTTCGCCGGCGCGTGTGGTGGCTCAATCTTGCGCTGTGAATGTTTGCTTTCAAGCGACGTCGCAACCTCCTGCGCACGATATATAGATATATAGGGTGACTTTTGTACTCCGGGTTTTTACTGGAGGCATCGTTGCCTTTCCCGATGGTTCGATCAGTGGCCGTATAGCGTTCTACTGCTAAGCACAAGGTCGAAGGTTCGATTCATGAATCGGGGTGGCCGAATTTCGCTGGGCGCGAAATTAAAATAAGAAAAAAGGTTTATCGAGCCTTCGATGCACGTTACCGGCCATACAGAGGACTAACTGGACTTATAGATTATAACCAGCCTCTGTTGCTTTGGGACGTGGTAAATCCATGGAGAAACGCTAAATCACCATGGAATGAGATGCTGTTTGTCTAAAGCTATATTTGCACTTATTTGGCTGAGCATCGTTGCTTATTAGCGGAGAAAATTAATGCCAAACTTTTTTTTCTTGAATTTGACGCGCATAGCGGGAAATGCGATGACGTAAAGGGAACGTCACGAATTTCGCCTTATTTCCAAGTATTCTGGCCGTCGTTCCGACCGAAATGTCCCCCCAACGTTTCATCCTAATGTGCTGTCATACTTGCTTTTAAATAAACTGTGGTCGTTTAACTGTACATAGCGCCGCAATGTGATGCGATTAACTATATATATAGCGCCGACTAGTTGCTAACAACGGAGCGCCCTTACGAAATGCAATACTTCGCGTATGAAAAACTCGATTGGAGGTGCAATTTCGCGGAAAGCATCAGCTCTCGTCCTTACAGCAACGGCATTTTTGGTGACGAAATACGCGCGTCATACGTTCATTGTCTCAGATACGCTATCTATCCTTACAGATAAAGCAGGCCTACCGTGTTGCGTCTTTCACGTCTTGTTTGAACTCGCTGCACCGGTGTGGCTTCGCAATCAGTCATTCAGGGTTCGCACTCGGGAGACCTGAGGCAGTTACCTATCTAATCGAGATTGTCAGATTACCTTCGTGCATCGAAGGCTACAGCTATAGCGCTCGCGCCATATAATCGGCAACGAGAGCCGGCTGTGCGTTCCAGAGAGGGAAGGAGGAGGGCTCTCCTATTGTGCTCTGCTAATCCTTCCGTGAAGACAATAGCGCGAAGTGAGGTGATCACGAATTATGGAATATACGCTCTGTTACACACATTGTGTTTATGCTCTTCTTGTCTTATATGTGAACCCGGTCGACTTGCCTGGCAACAAGTCATTTGGGGAAGTCCCCAAAGGACTCGCCAGCCTCTGCTCCTGCGTGCGTTCACCAGCTTTGACTCTGAAACTAAGTGGTCCTAGCCTTTGATAACGTGAGAATGCTGTCTACGTTAGCTTGTGCCCTATGTCAGGCGAGCTCTCTGGTCTCAGGCGGAGATCGGCTATAGTTGGAGCATGTATACACGACTCATTTGCCGCGTCGTTTCCGCGGTAGCCGATTGTCGGAGTGAACAGAACGAAATATGAAACAACCAAGCCAACTAAGAAGCAAGTCGAAGTGGTCCGCTTTCAGTCAGTCGCTCATACGAGCACGAAGCACCGGCAAATGAGCCGTGTCCACTGCATCGCCCGGTTGTTTGTTCGTCTGCTTTCGTATGTGCCTGCACCGTGCAACTTCTGAACAGCTGGATCGTTAGGGGCTACAAAAACTCCGCGTACAGGTTGCTTAGTACAGGGTCGATCTTGGGACCGCTTCGCTGAACTTGGCGTTCTTTTCCTTACATGGGAGGCACGCGTTTTGACGCTTCAGCGAACCCGTTGTCTCGGCAACACTCCGAGAATGCTACGCAGTTTTGCTGCACCGATTTTGCGAATAGGAAGAAGCGTTTCCGCTCGCAGCAGCAGGAAAGGTAGGTGCATGCACGCAGTACGCGCGCCCAGCCTCCTCTAGAAGTGATGACGTCACCTTGGAGAGAAGTAATTCTGATAGACATTTACGTAGCCTACAGAGATTGCCTCTTGAGCCCTGCTAGGAAGCCTTGCCTTCTGGTTGACTTGTTCTTTTGGCTGCAATGTTATATACAAGTATGGACAAAATTGTAAACAAAATTATTCAACTCTGTATGTTACACATACTACCTAGTGGGCTGTGCACAGTGCGTTGCTCTTAATAGGTACACCAAAATGTGCGCCTCTCACTTTGTTGGCCCCCTAGCTGCAGGTGGCTGCGAGAGATATGTCAGTGCACCGCGCAGGTGTGTCACATGGAGTCAAAGCTACCAACCGCAAGTCAATCGCTGCGAATCTACGCGATTGTACTCTTGTGAGAGAGGAAAATCCGGACATGCTCTGCATTCAGGTGTTTCCTTTAACAGTTGACCCGCTCTGTACATTGTCATCGACATTTGTCCACCATTGACAAGAAAAGTTGCTATCAGACTGCCTAAATCACATTTTTTGAGGTCTAGCTCCGAAGTTGCGGTGATATTGCCGGGTATTTGTATTGAGCGACATATGGATAGCAAGACGATGAGCAAAACTATAACAAGGTGAAAGCAGGAGCCAACGTTTCGACAAGAGGACTTGTCTTCTTCAAGGCGACGTATGCTTCAAGGCGACATATAGCAAGTACAGTGTAGCGTCGGCGCTCCAGAAAAAAAGCTGTTTAGCGTGGGCCGCAAACACGCAACGTGTGACCTTTCGTAAGGCGCGAGTTGATTTCAGGGCAACTACTTCGCGGCGGTGTCGTTACCGGTAAGTACTAGTCGTGAACGGAACTTGGAACCTTTCGTGTAGCAAACGTTGGTGGTGCAAACGCGTGTCGTGATGTCGTAAGCGTCTGGCCGCCCGCGTGACGTTTTGTCGGCCAAGGTCGCACCTTGCACGGTTCGTGCTGTTGCTAAGCCCTTTTCTTTAACGAGGTGGTTAAATCGCGCGCGCGCAGTCGTGATTGCCAATCTGCGTGGCTCGAAATCTTCGGCGACCCTCATTTTTTTGGATGGACGCCAGGCTCAAACACGCATCGGCGGCTGCGGCGTGCTATATAAGAAAACGAACGGAAGCGCTTTCGGACGGACGGGTGTGGCTGTAGGATGGGCTGCCATAAATAGACCGACCGGCTGGTTCTAATAGAGGCCGCTGTACCAGGCAAAAAGCTGAAAGCGATTTAGCCTGTAGTGGTCTATCATGATGCGTTCGCGCGACTTGCAATGTTATTTGCGCTTGCGCGATAGAGTAAATTAAAAAGCGAAGCGGAAGGCCTTTAAGAATCGAGCACGTAATGTGGTGTCTGGCAGCAGAATTCATATTGACCGATTACACTGCTCCATACTGCACCAAGGGAGACGGAGGAAAGGCAGTGAGGTTAACTAAGTCTGTCTAGTTTGCTACCCTACAGGTGGGGAGGGGGATGTGGGAGAGACAGCATTTCTGCCGCCGGCCACTCAATCAAGCCTGTTGCTTTCAGGAACTGAAGAAACGCTCGTATACGCCTTTCTTGTCTGATGAGCCGAAAGGCCATCGCAGGCTCCGACTGTTGCTCTTCTTCTTTCAATTCTTTCTTTCTTTAAATATTTTGCGCGATAATGTACGTGCCGTGTTAGTCGGAAGTGTCTGGACGCATTGCGCGAACACTCCGGAGTTCCTCAGAAGGGCGACACGTCACTGGTATATTGATTGCACGTCATCCAGAGGAAGCGCGTTTCTTTTACAATATGATTGACTGAACGGGCCTCTCAGTTGTCTGTATATCGATCAGCGCGCGGAGAGGAGGTGTGCGTGTGTGTGACTTTATGTCCATCCGGCTTCTATCACGCCTTCGGGCCGTGACGTGCTGCAGCCGGCGCGATCGCGTCGAACATATGTCAAAAAGGCGTCGCGCGTCAGTTGCTCAGCGAGGGCGAGGGGGGGCGCGGTCCACGGGCCCACAGGACCTCTAGTCTTGCCCCAGCCTCGCCGTTGCGTCCCTCGCGGTCGCCCGGACAACGTGTGGCGGCCGTGAAGTCGCGAACGTGCGTGTCCCGCGCGCGCCGACCCGCGATAGGATCGATGTGCGGAAACCGCATGCACACGGCGCGGCGTTCGACGGGTGCGCGCCCCGGCTCGCAGCTTGTGCATGCCCAAGCTGTTCCCCGCCATCTGCTGTCATGTGTCCGTGGAGGAATCCGCGCTGGACATTCCGCCGCCCTCGACTGCGTCCACCGTCTGCTCCGACGAGCGTCTGCTCCTGGCACTCGACCGCGAAGACGGCGGTGACGCGGCCGGTATGGGTGCATTCGTGTGGAAGTTGTGTCGGTGTATATAACGCGTTCGTTGCAGCTGCTTCTGCGCCTGGTCCCACCCCTGGAATTTGAGACGCGCAGTTTGTTTGGTATCGGAGTTAATGAGGGTTTTGCCAGTTGCTGCATCACCAAAGTTTCCCCAGCTGCGCATCAGATACGAACAAGAATGGACACTCGTTTGTTTTTAGTTCATCAGTTCAGGATCGAGTTCTGAGCTGTGAGTGCCCGTTCTTATTGACCGTGTCAGATATTCCTGGGAAACTTTGGTAATTGATATGGTACCGAAAGCCTGAAACTTGCTCGAGCACGAAATTGTCGGTTCTGTATCGGTATTGTCGTTTCTGTATCGGCGGCGTCATCCAGACTCCCTCGTGCCAGCTGGCGGTGATCACAGAAAAAAAAGAAAAAAATATATATATCTAAGGGGTTTTACGAGCGTGCGATACCACTTCTGTGACTTGCTGGTACGAATAGATAGTTGACTCAATCGTAACTGCCGTGCGTATCGAGGCTTTCTTGTTAGCATGCTAGTGCACCACGCGAGCGCGTACATTTTCTCGTAACGACGGGTAACGAGAGCTTCGGCTGATGTTTCATTTTTTCTCCGAACAAATTTGATTCTGCAGCCCACCATGCACCGTTTTCTTACGTGCATGGCCACATGTGACTGAGTCGGCGAGCAAATAAAAAGGAAACATCTGCTCACGACCCCCTTCGATCGTGTTAATGATCTCATACCAAGTTACGGTGGAGCTAATTTATCATGAAGGGTTCTAATAACTTAAGAGTGGCAGCTGCCCGAGATTTTCCCCTACGTGGGCGGCGTTTCCGCGGCTGAAGAAGACGGTATGTGTGCGCGATCGCGCGCACGGGCCCGCGGTATCGTTCTGCGTCGCGTACCTTTCATTAAGTGGTGAATTTTTCGTTTTTCTTTTCGTCCCCGATGCGCATCACCGTGCCACCTGACAATGCGACAAAACCTGGGCCGACGATGGAGCAAAGCGGCCGGCTCTAAGTCGACTTGATGGGCATGTCTGGGAACGCACCGAGGAAACCAGACAATGCCGCCGCCTCGCCGACTTCGCCGACTTCTTCGATGGCTTCTCCGGCTTCGACGCCAGCGTCACCGCCATCAGCGTCTCCGCCGTCATCATCATCATCGTCCTGCACGTCATCTGTCTTGACCTCGGGTATTTGCAGATACCGAGCGCCGCGTTTGTCGGGCGGGAACTAAATGTGAGCGACAGGAGGGCCTTGACCCAGCCGTGTGCGTTTCGCGCGGTCTCAGCCATCAGCAGTTAGCGTGACCGCGTGGATGCTACCTCTCCCGAGTGGCTCGGTGCATCCCCGCTCCAGAGTGGTCGTTTGTGTCGCGTAACCGTTTGGTTTGCTCCTCGAGCAGAATTTACGGCATTGGAGATATCGAATTCATAGTTGTCATTGTCTGGTATTTTGCAGAAGGCTTGTTGCTTCAAGCTGTTCACTGTTTTTTTTTCTTTGTTTTTTGGTAGCCAGTCTCGCTAATTATTTGCGGACAGGATTCCTACTGAGTGAAAAACCACCAGAGCTTTTTTTAATGACTGCGAACCAATTATCTTTCTGTAATCAGCCATGATTTTAGAAAGCTCTGGGGGTGTACTAGTAGGCAGATTGATAAGATGATTCTGCTACATTGAATCGATGGCATAGCCAGGGGATGGCACATTTCTGGCTGCGCCACTGCATTGGATAATCATGAACAAAATCAAATAACAAAAATCAGTGAGATTGGCGAGATGTACTTCAAATTCTAGTTTTACAGCCCTCCGATGCATTTTATTTTTAATAATATACAATTGGTACTTATGAGCTGCTAGCATCTTCTCTGCAGTCCATTTATAAAAAGGAACACACATTAGGAAATCCAAATAGTGACAGCCGTTTGCGGCTGTCGGGAAGCTGAACTCTTCATAAGTTAGACTTATGAACACCTAGCACTCTTGTAAAGGCAATACTTCATTTGTCTGTCTCGGTAGAATCAGCGTCACAAGCAGATATGTTTTGAAACAATGTCATCAGAGCTAGAATACTATGAGTAAACTTCTGATCTTTTTAGGGTGTAAGGCATGCCTTGTGCATATATGTATCTATAGGACATATGCTGATGACAATTCTTTACACCTTATGACACAATGCTCCAAACTGGGGAACGGACTTAATGTATACTGTCTGCAAACACTCAAGTTCACATCAGAACTGTTCGAATAAAATGTCACTTTCACTTTGCTTGGTACCCAAATTACCCAGAAAAAAAGAAAAAAAAGAATACAGCTTTCTTCAAAACCATAATTTTATCTTTGTATCCAATATATGATACTCATAACAGTTCACTTTTGTGTAGAGCTAATGCAAGATTTGGCATCAATTATGTGTCTGTGGTCATTATGAGGGACTTGTCAATATGCAGTAGAATTCATCTAATATGTTTTGAAAAGCACTCCAGAATAAGATGCCTGACTGTATATTAAGGGGGACTGAAATCCGTGAAGATATGCGACTTGGGACAGAGCCTTCTAGGGATACATTTCATTTAAAAACATATAAGCAGGCATGCTAATGCATGTAGTTTCATAAATCGATTGCGCTGTGTTGTTCTTAACTAGAGTATCACTGCATTTTATAGCTATATTTGGTGTTTGTATGCATGACATGCTTTGTAGGTATGTACAATACGGCCCACTGTTAAATGAGACAGCTATTTAGAACTGAATGGAATGTAACTTATACATTCCTTCAACCTTTTTAGGGAACATGTGATGGATAAATGTATCAGACAAACATCCACTGATAAAGGAATAATACTTCGCCCTGTTTTGTGCAAACTGTGATCTCTAAGCAGCGGCAGAGTACTAATAAAGGGACCTCCTTGACAGCTAACCATACGACACAGTTTTATTATATGTGTCATGATGGAGCCATTATTGGCTACTTGAAGATGTCTCATTACAGATGTGCTGCACGTGCCATGAGCAGCTTTGTTAGAGGAAGCTGTGTTTCTTGTATGCATGTACAGACTATGGGCCACCAATCCAGGAAGCGCTGAGCCAGAGGACAGGGCTGTCTGGCGTGCCTCAGGTGTTTGTTGGTGGAGAGCTGCTTGGAGGCAGCGAAGACACGGCCTCTGCGCTGAAAAAAGGCACCCTGGGGCAGTTGCTCACGACTGGCATCTCCTATGATTATGACTTAGTTGTCATAGGCGGCGGATCCGGCGGCTTAGCTGCTTCTAAGGTGAGCCTTCTAATTGCAGTAAATCTGTCATTGCTTTGCGGATAACTGGGGGCCAACTTGAATTGTTGCATGCAAGAAGTCAGCATTAAGGCTGTGAAATGTCTTGTGTAGCTCACCAGAAAGGGTGAAATCATAGCCTTTGTTTGGCTTTGCTCAAACGTGACAGCAAAACAGGCTGCAATATTTTACAGTCAAGCTACCTCTCATTTGACTTGAAATATTAATGGTAGACTAACCTTGAAGGGATATTGGAGAGCAACTATGAACCTTTTCAGTCTAGGAAAGTATTCGTTAAGAACTTCATTTTTATTTATTTGGCATCAAAAATGTTGAATCCTATTGTATTAATTTCACACATAGCAGGTAATGCTACGAAGGCTAGAGAGACAGCTCTCGTTGCTCACATTAGCTACCAAAGAGGTAGTTTGTCATTTATAGAAGAAAGGCATGGGGGTATGCGTTATGCAGTTCGATTTTAACCTTAAGTCTCTTATTCTTGTGTCTCAAATTATGATTTTTCTATTACGTGGGAGATGTCGCAGACCTAAACCTATTTCTTGCCAAAAAGGTGGAGTAACCTCTTTACTTACAATTAAAACAATTAGTGTACCACAGCAAGCAACGTCTTGAGCCGTCACGAAATTGCATGACCTCATTTTCTCGCAGGAAGCTGCTAAGCTGGGGAAGAAGGTAGCAGTATGTGATTTCGTCAAGCCGACCCCAAAAGGCACAGCTTGGGGTAAGTTCTAGGAAAGATGTACACGTAACCTAACTTTGCTTAAACTTTGGGGGCTAGCAAGTTTTGCATTTCATCTAATCTCTTTTATAACACATCTTTCCGTAGGTCTGGGAGGCACATGTGTCAATGTTGGCTGCATACCAAAGAAGCTTATGCACCAGGCTGCGTTATTAGGTATGTGATCTATGCCGCTGCCACTGTGCTGATATCGTGCCACTAATATCACTAGAAATTCCTCTTGAATGCTTTGCAAGTTCTGTTCATTCATTCATGCCTGAATTTGTTTTAGGTCAAGGCATCCATGATTCCAAGAGCTTTGGATGGGACATGCAAGATGGTAGGTACCAGCCGTGTCACTTCTGTCCAATAGCATATTCAAAGTGGCTTTCACCTTTTAGGTAATGTGGTAAAAGTCCAAGCTTACAAAACCATAGCTACATGCAATATTGCAACATATGATACGGTGTGGTATAGTGTAGGGTTCTTCTGTATATATTTTTTGCCTACATATATATAAATTGAGTTGAGTTACATTGGCATTTACAAAGTACAGAACTTCATCTGTAGCAGTATCCATACTGCCATGTAGGATGTAGATGTGAATGAAAAGGAAATAAATAGATGCATAAAGAAAAATACTGAACTGGAATCAGATTATCTGTAATGCATAATGAATGAAATTAACCTAAAACCAGACCATGCAACTAGCCACTTTTCTGCTGGTTTGGTTAAGTATTTCTTGTCTGGTATTCAATGAATTGTTCTTGTAGTCTTATTTTTATACTTCTGTATTGCATTAGTGAAAATTTGGGACCTGAAGATTGCATTCTCTCAATTGTTCGAGGTTGTAGTAATACCGCTGGTTTGACCATAACATTCAGTTGAGTATTACAGTTTAGCAAATTATATGTAGTGTGGCCCACATGGAATAGTGGTTATAAAATGGAAAAGAAAAAAAAATTATCATGATGGTTATATATAAGTATGTATCGGGATGATTTTATGCATCTTAGCACACAATGTTGTAGACACTACCCATTTCCGTAGTTAGTAATTGTTATAAATGGTATTGTTTCTTGCGGACATCACCATATGTGATGAAAGAAATTTTATTTTGCATACTGCTGTTGAGGCATACTACACAACATTAAGACTTTTTGAACAGGATACAGTGTTCTGATATTTTAAACATATTTACGTGATAAACATGGTATTTAAACATGATATTTAAACATGTTTAAGACACGGCATGCTGAAGGCGTCTACAAAATTTTGCTCTCATGTTGCAAATACCATGTGGAACAGAGCAGATGCATCGGTGACCACTTGCGTGAACATGACAGTAATGTGAGGCGGGGCATAAAAGATCATTTGGCCTTGGATGATTTGGTCTGGAATATTTTTGCTGCAGACAGAATTTTGAAGGCTGTTTGAAGGAAGAATTTTGAAGGAAGAAATGGCTCAAAAACAACCATAGAAATAATTGAGGAAGCTGAGATGGTAAAATGTAGAAACGTTTGTGCCAGCATGCTATCAATTTCCTTAACCGATACAGAGCTTCCTTCCTTTCCTTAACGATACAGAGGAAAAGGTAGTACCTAAAGGACCTTCGCGCTGTTCCGATGTCTGTGTTCGACGAGCGTTATCTTTCTTAAAAGATAACGAACTGAGCCTTTTGGAAGCAGATAAAGAAGGTGGGTTTGTTGTTGTCGAGAAGGGCATCTTTAACGAGAAAGCGTTGCAGGCTGTGCTAAAAAACTTTGCTCCTATTAAGAAAAGTGCAGTTAGGATAAAAACAAAGTTTGTTGACTTTTGTAAAAAACTGGAATTGATGCCGCTTGCAAAAAGCATAGAGAAAAGTAGAGGCACGTGCCTATCGGTATTTTTTAAGGTTAAGACCCACAAGGCAGATTCACCATTTAGGACCATTATTAGTGAATCTGGTTGTTGGCAGAAAAATGTGAGCCAATTCCTGCAAAAGAACTTAAAGTTTCTAACAGTGAAAGACCCTTTCCGAACAAAGAATTCGAATGACGTGGTGCAGTTCTTGCTTGGGAATAAGGATGTAGGGTATGGTTTTTCTGTTGATGTTGAAGATTTATTTTATTCAGTTCCACAGCGTCAACTCCTGTCTTCGGTACGTGAATGTATTGAGTATAGTGGTACGATCTCGTTCCAGAATCATGTCGGACTTTCAGTGGGGAATTTTTTAAGTCTTTTAGAATATTACCTTAGAGCTACTTTTATTGTTTTTAATGACCAACCGTATTTACAACGGAATGGTATTTGTGTTGGATCATGTGTTGCTCCCGTCCTTGTGGATATTTTTTTTGTCTAGTGTGGATCATTCTTTAGACCATGCTTTTATTGAGCGGAAAGTTTTAAAAGTTTTTAGATATGTCGATGATTTTTTGGTATTTTTATCGCTTGACTCGTCATACCAGGATACGATCAATAATGTTTTAGAAGATTTTAAGATACATGGACAAGGTCTTACGTTTACCCACGAGAGTCCACAAAACAGTGTATTGCAGTTCTTGGAACTGATGCTTGAATTCTGTGAACGCCATGTGTGTTGGGCGTATCAACCCCGTGCGAAAAAGGAACTGTTGTCCTTCAGGTCTGCGCACTCGAAGATTGTGAAAAGAGGTATTGCGTCGTCATGTTTAGAATTGGCACTTAAGAGTTCGTGTGTACACAAGATGCAAGAAAGTTTTGACAATCAGATCAGCCGACTTTTGGCAGCTGGGTTCCCTATGTCGCTCTTGACTGCAGTGGTTGAAGCTCTGATCCAGAGAAATAAAACCACAAGAAGGCCGGCCGCCGAACGTGAAACGCGTAGGCCTGCGGTGTTCCCTTATATACATAAGGTTACCCATCAATTCAAGAAAGTTGCTTGCAGGCATGGCGTACCTTTGGCAATTTCTGCGCCAAACAAGCTTTCGAAGCTATGTTCCCGCACCTGCGGTGAGAACAGAGGAGGATGCCAAATCCGGCATGATGCCTCATACGTGTCGTGCGCTGTCGGCGTGGTTTATGGCATTCCACTCTCTTGTGGTAAGACATACGTTGGCCAGACAGGGCGTTGCGTCAATGAGCGACTCAGGGAACATGCGCAAAAAGTAAACAAAAATGTAGATAAAGGAGCGCACCTGGTTGCGCATATAAACTCTTGCAGCAATTGTGAGGCGCGACTTGATCGGACAATTATTCTTGGAAAAAGCAAGAATGAACATGCGCGGCTTGCCTTAGAGGCCTATCACATAAAAAGACAAGGAAATAATTGTATTAGTGACACATCGTTGTCCCTGCACCAATCAGAATTTGATTTCATACGTTTGCGTATAAGATAAGATGGCTGACGTTAGTAATACATTCTATGCGCCTGCGCGATTATGTGGCCTAGGTATATAAATGCATCGACGATGAAGGGAAAAAAGAAGTTGTTAGTCAGCGCCAGTGTGTGTCGTGTCTTTCTTTTTGTGGCTCGTCCTATATGTTTGCGCTGTTATGTTTAGTTCAGGAGATACAGAGCTAGACTACTTGAATGTAACCCGTGTATTGATATCACGCAGAACTAACTTTTGTGCGATGAGATGACAACAGTGCATCTGTGCTTGCATTTCTTTGTGAATGCAACCTGTATCCTTGATATCACACCGAACTAATGTTCGTGCGATTAGAAGACAGCAATGCGTCTGTGCTTCTATTTCATTGTAAAAAGGCATATAAGTATTTTCTTAGTCATTAAAGATGCAGCTCTAAGTTGGCATTGTCTGTGTTCTACTCTCTTCTTGTGTCCACACACACACAGCTGACAAGTCTGTCAATGTTCTGTGAATAGTTTTCAAGTGCAACATGTATTTTCTTTCGCATGTGAAATGTGAAGTCAAATTCAAATGGGAGACGATGCGAGGCAATGTTCGCGACTACATTGCATCACTCAACTGGAAGTACCGTGTCAGCCTGCGGGAAGCTGGCGTTGACTACATCAACGCATATGCGCACTTTATGAATCCACACAAGTTGAAGGTAAGGACGCAGGTGCCAGCTGGGGTGTCGTAGAGTTTGAAGGTTCTGTTTACGCTACAGCTGCATAGGTGCTCTTGCAAGGAACCTGGCATATGAGCCGTCATTTATGCTTTGTGTGCCTTTTTCGAGGCCAATGCCTTTAAATGACTTCTTGGAACAGTAAATTTCTGCTATTATGCTTAATTGGTGTAGGTTAGGCCTAATTAACAGTGAACAAGCTCATTGAAAATCCACAAGGTGGCATTATATTAGTGAAAAGAGAATGCTGACGACCACCTGCTGGTAGCACACTGCTACAAGGAAAACCCATATGGTACATTGGAATGAAACTAGTTGAACGAAAATTCATCCTGTTCCAAGAGTTGAACCTGCGATCACTGCAAATCGGGCAAGTCGCTCTGTCAAGTCAGCTACTCAGGAGGCTGGCAGTTAGCACCATGAGGATGAATAAGTTTTCATATAAAGCTCTAGAATTTCTTCATAAAATTAAGGAACAGTAATTATGCACAATAAACTACAGTGCACATTGTAGTATAGTTATGGTTTGCGCCCGTGTGTTCATCTGCGAGCTCTCTCTATACTTGACTTGTCCCAACTTTAGGCCTGCACATAATGAGCAGAAAGATTTGTGAATTAGTACTTGGCTTGGCTGATCCGTAATGTTTACCTTCTACGGTGTATTCACCTTTTTGGTCACTGCTCGAAGCACCCGCCTCTCTTTTCAAGCACTGAATCTTGAATTGTTTCTTTGCTCCTTCAGTTGACTGACAAGAAGGGCGGAGAGAAGTTCATCACATCCAGGGATTTTCTCTTAGCCATGGGCGAAAGGCCACGCTACCCTGACATTCCTGGTGCGCGGGAGCATGCAATCTCAAGGTATGTATTGCAGCTTTAGTCTGACATTGCCGAGTTTCCTTTACTAGCCGCTGGTAACAAACAAGATGTGGTTAGACTTGGCTTGTGATGTGGTCCCAAGGTAGAAGTCATTTCAAACCAAGACAGTTATGGGGATGCATGCACAATTCACATACATATGGACAAGTTGCATGCACAGTGACAGAAGCACAGGTATATACACACATACACATGTGTAAGCAAGTACTTTTAGACCTCCTTGCCTTGCAAGAAGAGTGCAGAAATAGATAGAATTAAATTTTATGTCTGCTGATGCATCCATCCAAACCTTTTAAGTGCTGTGGGTGAGTCTTACTCAGTTACAATTTCAAAGTGTTTGGGTACTCTAAGTGTTAGTTATGGTCCGGGCTTGTCCGATCCAATTTCACGTTCTGGCGAATTCCCTCTTTGGCTGCTAGAGGGCCTACAGACTCCATTTGTCTTCATTTGTCCAGCAGAGATTTTAATAGTGGCAGCAGCCAGTCGTGTGTTTCCAATACCATCACGAAAGTGTGGCTTTCATTTGATGGAGTCACCAAGCTGCTACATGATTTGCTTCTGCGTGAAAGCATTAACAGTGATAGCAGTGTTTTCAGTACTACAGACACATCCAGTGGCGCTGATGTCTCGAACTACGATAGTTTTGATACAGCACGGCAGTGGACGTAGTTAGATGGACTGAATTTGCTGCCAGTGCCTCCTCGTTTTACATTTGTGTATTTTCAGGCAAGAGTTGTGAATTTACTACCCCCATGTCATATTCATTTCGAATCTGCAAAAAAATTTCATATGCAGACGCACAATAAAAAAGAATTTCATTTTCTGAAGGCCTTTTTCGATTTTTTGCCGACACTTAAAGGAGCCCTGAAACACTTTTTGAAAATAGTAAGAAAATGTTGCCGATCAGTCGTAGATGCGGCTGTGAACATGTGAGCCGAATATTACTGTGCTGCATGCAGCAGGAAATTTGTTATGTGTCAAAGACGACGAAAGATCGCTTCTTCTTGCTTTCACGATGTTGTCAAGCAGCTGGATGCACCAATGCTATTGGCTGATTTTGGGATTGCGAGAACATTCTCAGTAATACATAATTGCTGATCTTGAGTTAAATAAATGAAACATACATGTACGTCTCCAATCTTGAATAGACAGAAAAATAATTTCATTTTTGAACTGCCGTCTGCATGTGGCCTCTGAGATAGCAGTTCTGTGCTCCGTAGCGTAGTCTATCGCGGCTGCCACGGGATGTTGCGATGAACCCTTTTGCCACCACGACATTCAACTTTTGATTGGGGCGATGCCCTCTTGGCTTCTGTGAATAAAGGGATCCTGAACCACCCCTCGAACTTGAAGAAACAGTCTACAGATAGCTTGCGTAGCGCATGGAGCTCACAAGTGGAGTGCGAAGTCACCTTTCTCTTGCACGCTCTTTTAAACAGAAGCCTGCTCCTCACTCTTTTCTGGTTGCTTTATTTCGTAATAAAGCAGGTTCCCATACGCAGCGGCTGTTGGTCAATATCTGACATCTATCAAGAATGTTGTCTGGATCAGTGCACTTCTTCCCACTGTTACTGTCTATACTATTTATTGATGAAGTTTAATAAAAGGTTGAACTAAGTGAAAATCTGCTTTTGAAGTTTGATAATAATTATGTACTTTTGGAAGAAGCCGACTATTGTCTGCTCAAGGTGAGCCGTGGACACCCGCGTAGGAATTAAACTTTGGCCGCCCTGCTTATCAATGTTGCGCCATCGGGTCTTGCTAATTTCGACTAGTTTTGAACGCTCAGCTAGCCTCAGACCACACAAAACTTAAGGTCAGACCACACACACGCTTGCCATTGCACGCTCACTCGTGGCCGCTCCTGGTTAGATGCTTTGGCAGACTTTTTGATAGCGCTTCAACATGCGTAAGTTGGATGTGGCTAGTACTACCTGTTGGTCAAGCTGGTGGAGGACAAAGCCCATCGGCACCACATAGCACGGTCAAACTGGAGTATACGAGCAGGCGCACACGGTCAAGCCCTTTGCTGCACAAAGCAAGGGCTGCACATGCAAACTACAGTTGCATGTGGCTGTGGTCTGCTATGTAGCATAGATACCATGGCCACCACGGGGTACCGCGACGAGTCCACTGGCTAAGTGCACTTGCGGCTTGCCGAGGACAAGCGCATTTGTCACATCGTAGGACCCAAAATCGGACATAATGGCACCTACATTAACGTCCAAAATTTAATTTGAACTGCATGCCACTGTGATATTCATTAGGCGAATTAGTTCTGCAGAAACCCGCAAGGTGCCGGTTTCCTTAGAACTATTATGTCAAACTCTTGCCTTTGCTTCGAGTTGTTGACAAATTCGACTTCGCCCTGCCATCTGCTAGCCGCCTGGTTAGCTCAGATGGTAGAGCAGCTGTCCTGGAAAGGCGGTGGTCCCGGGTTTGAGTCTCGGACTAGGACAATTTTTTCTTCAACTGTGAGGCTTTTCTTTTGAGGAACCCGTATAGGTTTCCTTTGTAGCAATTGCTACGAACAGGTGGATGTCTGATTTTTCCTTTATTGATGTTCAGTAGGCGGAGTGTTGTGGGCATGCCCCCCTCTGCCATAGGCTTCTTAGTGCAAGGCATTGAAGGAGGAGCATGTTTGATTGTTGGCAACTGCGCTTCTACTTAACATATTCAAGTACTTTTTGTGGTAAAGTATTTCTGAAATAGCCTATTTTAACTTCAGACGTATTTCTCCACTTCGATTAAAAGTGGTTCAGGGCCCCTTTAGACGGGGAAATGTTGATGCAGGGGTAACTTCAGGTCGCAAGTGTAGAATGATGGGCAGAATCTACCAGACATGCATTCCGAGCATGCACAAACATTTTCATAATTTGTGGTCTGTGTAACTTGAGAAAGGGGCATGTTCTTGTGATGTACGGGGAGCACGATTTGCAGCGTCTGCTCCAACCTCACCTGGCTGTTTCACAAGGCTGCCCATGCATTTACACTTTCAAGAACACTGCAACTTTTGCATAACGTGACATTCAGTGTTGCGCATCATAGCAGCAGTTGACAGCTCGTCAACCTGCTCAACTACTGTGCAGCATGAAAATAAGGCTAATGGGAGGTGTGTCATTCCTGCCATCGCACCCATTTCCCAGGGTTTGGCCTGTCAATGTGTGCAGTAAAAGAGATATCCTGGAAAATGAACCATCAAAAATATGGCCCGAGATTCATGCATGCACGCCTGGGAAGATTGCCCATGAAACTTGTCACAGAACGTCTAGTGTAACAAAGAATGTGTAGGTGTGCCCTACATTTTGGTGCCGTCGTGGCTGCATCAGGTTTGCTCCGTACGAGCTAGTAGTCGCAATGCCACAAAACTTCATGTTTGCCCTGGAACACATGGTTGGACATGAAGGAAAGTGGAGCTTGTGTGACTATTTGGTGCTCATAAATTCAGCAAATCGTATGAGATACTGTTTCGAATTGCTGCTTGTCTTTCACAGTCATCTGTCTGCTCTAATGGATATTGTACGTCGTGAAGCATACCAGTGCACTCGCTTAACCCAGGGGTTGCCCTTTCCCCCACTTCCCCTCCCTTCCTGTCCATGCATCTGTCCAGCTAGGATTGGTAACAAATGTCAGATTTGTGAGAGATAGCAAACGTTGGGATGTGATAAACTCCTGTGTGCGTGCATGTATGTGCAGTGATGACCTGTTCTTCCTGCCCCACTGTCCCGGAAAGACGTTGGTGGTGGGTGCGTCATACGTGGCGCTGGAGTGTGCGGGCTTCCTCCGGGGCATAGGGCTCGACGTGACAGTCATGGTGCGCTCGATCCTGCTGCGAGGCTTTGACCAGGACATGGCAGAACGCATTGGTCAGTACATGGAGAAGGAGGGCATCCGCTTCATCCGGCCCTGTGTCCCCACAAAGGTGAGTGAGTTTCACTGTGGCCGGCCTCGCATTTCTGCTCCTATTTGTAAACAGACTGCCTTGTCTGGTACAGTCAACTTCTGTTACTTCAACATGGTTGGCTTGCCATGCCTGTTATTTTGACGACACATGGATACAAGAAAGCTTTGAAGGATGACAGGGTAACTTGAAGCGAAGTGAAGGATGGTGCGACAAGTGATGGAATGTAAAAGCATTAGAGAGCATGTGTCGGTGGATATCCCAGTAGAGATGAAGGGGAAAATGCGGGAAGTTGGGTGAGCTATGGAGTGCATAGAAACCATAACCAATTTTCTATTAGAGTAAGAGAATGAGTGCCGAGGCAAGAGAAATGCTGTTGGAGATGGTAGAGGATTAGATCGAGCCAGAACGTTAGGAAATTGGCAAGTATGCACTGGGTTTAGCTGATGCTGAATGCACCCCTCACCGGTAGAGCTTGGAGATTATGAGGGAAGCCATAGTTTCCCAGCGGACTAAGGGGACTCTAAAGAATATCATCGAGTCAAGGCTAAGCTGATACATTAATGCTCCGAGTTGTCTAAAGTGTTGGATAGTGATAAAAGTGCATTTGTAAGATGGGAATTCATGCATACTTGTGGCAGTATTCACATTGCCAGAATGCAAGTAAAGTACCATCTCAGTGACTTGGCCTTTCTTGCATTTAGCAAGCATCTTTCTCTTCTGTTCTTTTTGAATGGGACTTCGGAGTGTCGAAAATGTGATGTTGAGCTCATGAATAAAGAGGCGTTCATGGTATTTGATGTTCACAGAGCAGGAAAAGTAAGGGAAATTGCAAGTATATGTTTCCAAGAAATTTCTCTGTTTTTAGTTTTGAGGCATGGGCTGATTGGTTATTCTTTTTCAAGCAGGAATAGCACTAAAAACAGGAACACAGTGAAGTTATGTTTTTTTCACTAAACAGACTGTGTTGTCGTCATGAAACTTTTTTGTTTTCTCTCTCTCTCGGTCTCGGTCTTTCTATATTCTAGGACATTCTTCAGTGGCCAATATTCACCTCTTCATTATGTTTCTTCTAGTTGGAGCTGATTGAAGAGGGGTCCCCTGGAAAAATTAGGGTCACTGCGAATGCAAATGGCACAGAAATTGTTGAGGAATTCAACACGGTAAGTTTTGTTTTTTGTTTGCTATTCATTATGTTTGCTATTAGGTAATTGGTTTAAGTCAGCAAAAAAGAAAGCCTGAATGTGAAAGGTAAATTTTGTTTATTTAAATAGGAGCAAACAGAGCAAGACATAAAAGCACACACGCGTGCGCACACACACGCAAACGCACGTCCACGCGCACACACACACACACAGCAATGTCCCCTTAAAGTTGCAACCTTAAACCCTTAAAAAGTTGCACACCAAAGTGCGTGGTGGTTAGGTGTCTCATTAGCCTCAGTATTTTGTTGGCAACCCTTTGCGATATTTTCTCGTCTTGTGCATTTTATCATGGTAGGCTTCTCAGACATGATTTGCAGTTGTCACTGTTAGTTTCTTGCAAGCAAATGTATGAGCCAAGCATTTTAACGCAAAGCACTGTGTCTGACATAATATGCTGCAATGTCTTGATGGCAATGGCCGTTAGCTTCTGAACGGGAGGTCAAAAAGCTTGATTGTCAGCGGACATGGCTGCATTTCAGTCGCGCCAAATGCAAGAACACTTGTGTACTGTCAGGATTGGGGGCTCAGTCCCATCGCTCGTGATCCGTTGTCAAGATTGGAGTCCGGCATGAATTCGAAGGTAGCTACCCATGCCGTCGTCCAACTTATCCACGCTGAGGACGTTGATGAAGGGAAGAACTGCTTCTCATCGAGAATGAGGAATATGGGTTTATTTACAATATTTATATCAGTCTAACATGACTGCTTCAGAGAGAGTGTCAGTCCAACATGACTGCTCAAGAGAAGTGTGTCGAGCACCCGCACAACAGCAGCTTTTAAACACTCGGTCCGCCGGCGATACAAGGCGGCGAATGTTCATTTCGTCAACGCAAAACTAGCCGCCTCCCGCAGGACGGCCTACGCACACAAAGGCACACACATTCCTATGTCCGGAGCCGACGTCAGAGGAGAGCCGTTCTGGGTAGCTCGTTGTCTTGCGTCACGGTCGGCGCGTGAGAAGCAACAAAAAACGGCTTTCCCGCGGCAGCTCGTGCACGCGTAGCAGATCAGGTCCGCGCTGGGGAGTTCGGGCACAACAGTTCGTCCGCCGAACTCATTCCGTCACAAAGGCGATGGGGCTAGAGGATGGCGGCGGTTTTCAGCACAAAGCCCGCTTCATCGAACGCATTCTAGCTGAAGCGACGGAGAGTGGGGGATGCGCATCTTGTTCCCCAGTCGTAATTGGGTGGCAATCCTGCATTGCAGCTCGCCATTCTTAACAGTACTAAGCTGTGGTTGCATTTTAGATAAACCTGTGTGGCCAAAATTATTCCTTAGCCCTCCACTTTGATATGTTTCATAGTCTCAGTATTTCTTTGAGACGATAACCCGCATGAACCAATCACGACCACTAATCATGTTTTATTAAAGCATTTATTTATATCTGGTGGTCCAGTAAGGTCAGGAAAATTGTGTTTTCTAAGATGTATGTTGCATGTAGTCAGAATGCTTGTGCAGTGTGATGTGTGCCTTGTTGTGTTTGCTAGTGTAGCTTGCTGACATTGCTTGCTGTTGGCGATTGCTAGCATTATCTGCAGGTGCTACTTGCTGGCAGTGTCTGCTGGTGACGTGCACTCCTAGTGTTCACATTATAGGCTCACGCTGCTCATCATGCAGGTTCTGTTTGCGGTGGGGCGCGAGCCATGCACGCACAGCCTTGGCCTGGCCGAGGCTGGAGTGAACGTGAACCCCAAGAACGGCAAGCTGCCAGCAGTGAATGAGCGGACGAACGTGCCTCACATTTACGCTGTGGGCGATGTTCTCGAGGGGCGCCCCGAGCTGACTCCTGTTGCGATCCAGGCGGGCATTCTGCTGGCACGCAGGCTTTACGGCGGCAGCAACGTCCAGGTAAGCTCCTCCGTCACAGACTTCCCTTTGCTGCTTCAGTCAGTCTTTTAGGCAGAGCTAACCTTCTGTCTGTATCCCACAGTACTTGAGTCTACAGCAACGATTTCTATTTACTATTTTGGGATAATTAAGGGTGATTATGAAATGTAATTCACAGAAATATTTTCTTCTGGGTTGTTAGCGTGTGGAGACATATCACAATAAAGCCCTTTTGTGCATGAAATAACTCCTTAAATTATTCATTTTTCCTATGCATTATATTTTCTGCATATACTTTTGGTTTATTGTCTTCGTGTCACTAGTGTTGGGTATTGAGCGTCATGCCACATACCTGACAGTTGTATAACAGGCACGTCTGTACTATCCTGCTTAAATCACGCAAGTGGTGGTTGTAGTGTATATACTTATAGGTCAAATGAAATCAGTAAATGCTGATGTCGACATTGACATCACTGGCGAAATTTCTGGGTGTAAAAACTAATATTGCATTGCAGATGATTTCATGGAATACTACACTACCAAACTGCAACAACTGTTCATGGTATAGAGCTAGTTCTAAACTTGGGGCTTTTAGTTCTTCTTAGGTTCCCCAATTTTCAGCAGCTTTGCAAAGAAATCTGGGTGCCTAAATGTAGCATCTACGCCCAACAGGCACTAGAATTGAACTTTTTCCTTTTGAAAGCAAGTAATTCTTTAGTTAATCAGTCCAGTTACTGCTTCATGTGAATATTTCTGTGTTTCACGTGTATGTCAATGTGTGGAGGGCTCAAGCTAAAGCTATCTTTTAAAATAAAAAAGTGTGACGTTTATGTTAGAATAGCCTCTTTTAATGATGTCAAGAATAGTCTCTTTTAGTGAAGTCCGCCGTGTTTATTATGCTCCTAATGATTCAGTAACTTGTACTGAGGCAGAGAATCGGTCTGCTATCTATTCAACAATTTGTTCAGAATGGTAATTGGGACTGAAACTGATAACTGCACTATGGACCGGATTGCTAAGAGATGCATGCGTTTTCAAGCCTTGTTGCAAATTCATGGTTGGTTGCAGAGCAAACAAGCTGTTTGTTGTCTTGATCCAAGGGACATTTCCTACTCCACATCCTCTTCATTAACCTGTGCAGTGTGACTACACCAACGTGCCTACTACTGTGTTTACACCCATCGAGTATGGCTGCATCGGATACTCGGAGGAGGCCGCCAATGCCAAGTTTGGAGCGGAAAGCATTGAGGTACGCGCACAATATCATCTGTGAAACAGAGCACAGTGGTACTTTTAATACTCTACGCTTGTATATCGTACTAAAGTCAGAGAAACAAAAGTATTGAGGGGTTCTTTGTTTCTTTTTCTTTTTTTCCTCACGTGATGGATACATATAACGTCTGAGGCAATTTCAAGGCATCTGTTTGACCCTAGAGAATCAAGAATATTTTAGCAGTGTTCAGGTGTGGACGTCCTTGACATTAGTTAGCACAGAACTAGGAGGGACCGGCAGTGGCCGAACAAGGGAAGTCTCAGCCTAGAGCCAATGTTCTGACAACAGGAATTTGTACAAAGACGAAGTCCTCTAGTCAAAAACCCCCTTCTTTTTCTTGCCTAAGTTAAAATTAAAGTAAAGTCAGCAGTCTTACTGTGTTTGTCATCTAAGCCTAGGCCAATCCGTAGGCAAGAACATCATCCCTTCCTGCTAAACCCTGGTGCAGGTTTTCCATACAAGCTTCACGCCACTGGAGTGGACTCTTCCAAAACGTGGAACGGATGCAGGTTACCTGAAGATTATCTGCCTGATCCCTGAAAACGTGAGTTTGAAGTTTGGTATAGCATCTGAATTTGGCGCCTTCATACGCCCCGCATGTTTAATCATGCATTTGTTGCATTTGACACCTATTCTTGCATGATTTGAAAAGATTTAGTCACTTATAAGTATTACGGCTACTCCTTTTCCCACGACAGTAATAAGAAAGATATTGTAAAATAAGAAGTAACGCCACAGTTGCGGGAAATCTAGAGCATAGCTTGATAATAGAATAAGTTCACATATAGTCTCAGACATGTAGAAACATTAGAAAGAAAAGGCGAGGGCAGTTGCACCATACACTATACCGAGTCCCGACAGATATGCATGTATAATTAGTTGTGGACATGTACATCAGGCTGCTATGTGGTCCAAGATGAACAAGCATTGAGATGAAGAAAATACACTGATGACAGAATACTTGCACATAAACAGTCAAATTCGGGCTTTTCATCATACAAGGCGAAAAAATGATGAGCATGGTATGCACATTAGACAGCAAGCATACATAAATTAAGTAGAACACTTGTAAATGGAAATTGCCTGAATGGAATTGATGGTTAAATGGAACAGCCTCTATAATGGTTCGTCTTGCTATTTTTATTTCCCCTTCAAAAAGCCATAACCAAATTTTTATTTTGTGACACCCGTCTTCTACGCAGAAAGCAATCCTTATAGAGCAGTGGCAAAAATTCAGACAAGGAGAAATTTGATAGATATTTAGTAATGCATATCACGTGCAGTTCGGACAACTTAGCAGTACCGTCACCTGCCCCATAGATGGCCATAATGAAAATTACTGAAATTTCGGGCACTTTACAGTGCGTTGTTCGAAAATTTGGACTCCACCAGCATGGTCTCATGCTAATTCAGTCACCGATTCGAGCAGAAAGAGCAATGTTTTTGCTTTGATACGTTGCCGGTGCCTCCTCTGAATCAAAACTAGAGAAGCCTAGTCAATACAAAAGGTATCTATGTGCTCAAACCACTGAACAAACTAGCTGCTCAATTCACTTCTGTATTCTTAACATGTCTAACAGCATTAAGAGGATGTGTGACATACAGGCTGATCATTTTTAAGATTTGCACAATTTTTAAAAATCGCCTCTGGCAGATAGCACAATTCTTCCACATGAGCAAGATTTTTCAAAGAGGCGAACATTACTAGCGCAAGAAATAAAACATATTAACTTGCCAAGAAAAGGGTGCTAATTAACTTCTTAATTACTTTACGGCACATACTGCAATTTACAAATTGTGGCCGGTGGGCTTGCAAGACCTGTCCACTGGAAATTAATTTGCAGGGAGACACCGTTTCAAGGTATTTCCCAAAGTGTGGAACGAAATACATGGGCGTTCCAGTTAATTTCATCCTTCAATGCATAAAAGAGCATTTTGTCAAAATAGTAAGTGGAACAACAGTGCATTTTTACGCCGAGTTTGATGGCGCATATCTCCAAATTGGTGTCATTCTAGAAATTAATTCCAAGTGGATACGCCTTGCAAGCTCTCCGGGTACAATTGTAAGTTGCAATATGTTCTGTAAAACAATTAATTAGAAGGCTACTTCATAAACTTTTGTTAATAAGTTGAATGTGTGCTTCGACTTCTCATTCTAGTAATGTCCTGCACTGTGGTGGTTACGGCGGGGCGGGGTGTGCCCACAATGCCTTACCTACTAAAACTCACGTGGCACACAGTTCAAATTTGATTTTGGATGTTCACATCGACGCCACTGTTCCCAGTTTTGGTGTCTACGACTGCAGCACGCTCAGCTAGCGGATTCATTGCTGTACCCTGCGGCTACATATCAGAGCGCAGCTACGTGCAACTGTAGTGTTCATGCACAGCCATTGCTTTGTGCACAACAGAGCTTGAGTGCGTGCTCGCACTCATGTGCTCCAGTCTGGCCATGCTACATGATGTGGACCGGCTTTGTCCTGCACCACACCTTGACCGATGGATTGTAGCCACATCCAACTTGTGCAGTGTAAAGCACTGTCAATAGCTTAATACGAAGCCAAGTCTGCCAAGGCATCTAGCCAGGAGCGGCCAGGAGTGAGTGCGCAATGACGAGCGTGCATTTTATCTGACTATGGTTTCACGTGGTTCGAGGCTAGCTGCCTGATGGCTACAACATCGATAAGCAGTCTGGCCAATGTTTAGTTCCTATGTGGGCAGCAGCCATGGCTGAGCGGGAGCAGATGATAGTTGGCTTCTTCCAGAAGTACTCATAATTCTTATCGAAATTAAAATGCAGATGTTCGCTTACGTCAGCCTGTTTATTAAACTGCATCAATAGATATATAACAGTAGGAAGAAGTGTACTGGTTAGAATAATTGAGACAACATTACATTCGTATGTACCGTTTGTTCCACCAACATTACCAGAAATTATTTTTGGAGTCAAGTCAGGAGCAAATTCATGTTGTAGTTGCGGAGGAAGGGGGGTATAGACTTCCATGACCTGTACACCTCTGGTCCTGATGGTGTGCATCAGTGTGGTCAAGGTAAATACTAGAACCCTAGGATATTGTTCTAGCCTTTGATGTGGAAATGACTTGTATAAAAAGTTGCTGAATGTTCATGCAGCATAACCCTTCACTCCAGATAGCAGATCATTGTAGCTGTTCACAAGCGTGAACATAGCATAAACATTGCAGTCTCTTTGTCTACACAAGTTGGTTCCCGATCATCTCAGTCGAGTGGCACTAACAGCCATGTCTCCAGGAGAATTTAGAAGTGTAGCGCGCCGGACAACGGCCTCCTTAGTGATGTTCTGCGGCGTCTCCTTTCAGAATCGCATTCTTGGCTTCCACTACCTGGGGCCCAACGCTGGCGAGGTGACTCAGGGCTTTGCTACTGCTATGAAGCTAAACGCCACAAAGGCAGACTTGGATGCCACCATTGGCATTCACCCTACATGTGCTGAGGTGGGTTGAGTACCTCATGTCTTCTTGTGGGCCTGGCCTTGTTTCTAAATTCCTAGAGTTTACTGCTCATTCATAAAGTGCTCGTTGTTTTATAAGTGGGTCGCACAATGGCTTCGTGTTTAACATTTATGCAAGTGTGCTGTGCACTGTGTGCTCTGAAAATAGTGTGTGCGCATGTTTGCTGTAAGCCAGTGCAAACTGCATAAGGGCATTCGAAACACATGGTAACTATGGGGCGCAACAAGTTCAGGGGGTGGTCACATGGCTGCTACAAAATTGCTTGAATAATTATCTATAGTGGTAGCCATCCAAAATTAAGTGGGAAGTCAAAGGGTGAGCAAGTTGGGGTTGGCACCAGCCCCCTCTCCCCTCTGCCTAAAGTTGTCTTACATTGCTGCTTCACAGCAGTATGGGGGGGGGGGGTATTGCCATGAAGCCGAAGGGGAAACTTCAAGAGCCATTGTTGGAGTGGTGATGACTGAACATACAAGATTCTTTCAAGATTGTCTTTGTGCTGGCAAGTGTGTTGGCCTTCTTCTATAACTGTAGCGCACTAGTACGTGCCACAATGGTCTGGTCACAAAATATGACGAGGACGCGCCCAGCATGCTGACGGTGCACGAGCAGTGGAATCAGCGGAATCAGGCTTCCGTCTGATTGAATGAGTGCGTTAACATTTACTAGAAGGGCATCTCAAGAAACAGCTAAGGATGGTCGTGTAACCACTCAGTCCTGCAATTATATGCCTAAGATTAGTTATATCCTGCGACATGATATGAGCGCTTAACATGTTGTTTCCTACTGCTGAGTGATCTCGTGCCACCTTGTTCCATGTTTCGTGGCATCACAAGGATTGCGTAATATTCAACACATCGCTTCGATGAATCGCTAAAGGGCGGCGTTCTTGTATTGCAGCGACCACTTCATTTACATTAAATGACACCAAATGTTTTCCGTAAAGTGCTTAAATCATAATGTGGCAATAAAATCTCGATGAGTAAAATGAACGGAGGGTGCAACGATCACACAGCACCCGTGCTTGACACGTGCAGTTATTAATTTTATTGCAGCGCAAAGGCTACAGCACCAAGCTTAATGAATCGACATCGTAAGAAAATGCATACCACCATTTACGACTGCGACACAAGCACGGAACAGAGGGACTTTAAAGGGACTGTGCACCGTACGTGCAAATGTAAACAAGTAGCGGCTAACACACCACGCGATGCGCCATCCACACCATCGTAGTTCAGCCAGTGTCCGCCAGGTGGCAACTCTGCTCAGTCTTGCGGCCAATAGCGGCCATTGGTGTCTTCGTTGGCTGCCTTTTATACTTGTTGCACTCCGGTGCTGGCTCCTTGTGCGACAAGTCCGGGGGAATAAAAAAAAATTTTTGTCCTGCCTTCAGCCTGGTCGGTTCTTTGTCTTTCACTCGCCAGTTCACATGTTTTATAGCAGACCTAGCCTTGGTCCCTGTAATAACAATTTAAACATTGTTTTGTGCTGCTATTTATATGCTCAGTTTGAATCTAACTGTTTTTTTTTTCCTATCGTTATCAACCTTTAACTGTCCCGAGCTGTACTCATTCTTGGTTTATTCGAGTATCGTCAAGGGCAAATTGTAATAATCCATGCAACGGTTTTCTGTGCTTTTCTCGCCAAGATGGAGTCACATGTGTCTCATCTCTCTGCCTAATGCTGTGTTTGAACATTTGTGCACATTATTTTGTAGTTTACATTTGCTTTGCGGTCATGCATTGAGAGGATATTATTGAATACTTTTATGTATATTGGTAGAAAAACTGTCTTTCTCGAAGCATTTTGTTTTTCATTGTTTTCAGTGGGACACTATGTGCAAAACATCAGCGAAAAAGAAACATTTTGGAAAAGCTATATTATACACAGTGTTGGGTTGCACGTGCATGTATGTGGTTTTTGCAGCTTGCCTAACTTTGTGCCATGTTTTTTGCATCTTGGTGCAGCTCTTCACAACGTTGACTGTGAGCAAACGGTCTGGGGCCAGCACCAAGCAGGGTGGTTGCTGAGGTTAAGCCCCATCGCCAAAGCGCGCGGCCGCCTGCCTCCCTGAGGCACAGTGCACATCTAACACCCGCAACGTAGAATTTTAACTGCAAGCTGCTGCGTCCCCGTGTTGCTTGCACCCGAACGCACTGTGCCACCCACACAAGCTGACACCAGCCAAGCACGGTTGGCAGGCAGGCCCCCGCCTTTGGCGATGGGATGAAGCCCTCCGCACCCATCTATAGGAACGTGCTCGTCGGCTCCACACAGTTGTGGGACCTATGACGGCAGTGCTGCGAAACTCAACTCCTGAGAGCGACCTGCCTGATGACGTCGACGTAGCTCTTCCTGCGAGCTCAAGCATGAAGTTGCTAACCTAAACAATTGTTTTTTTGGCAATTTCTTTTTAAATCAGCGCTGTACTTTGTTGCGCTTTTCATTAAAGAGTATTTATTTAAGCATAACTTGATGTGTTGTCCTTCATTCATTTCAACAAGCGCACGAAACACTGACAGAAAAGAGATGGGACCAGTGCTGTCTATCAATTAAAATTTTATTTGAGATGCACGTGTGGTGTGTGACCAGGTAAACAGCAAGAAATAGAGGAAGATTTGCCAGGAAACAAATACTGCGGAGCCATAAATGATGAGCCGTGAAGTCCCTTTAATGGAGTAAGTAAATACATTTCTTCAAAATTTTTAAGTCACGCCATCTTACAAGTTTGATTCGGGAATTGGGGCCGTCACGTTCCACGTTCCTCGGCAAATACGAACCCAGCGAAGGAGCCGCTTTACATAGGCATTAGTGTGTGTGCGTGCACGTGTTGGCTAAGCTTGTGTATGGATATCCGGAAAACGCGTTAAATTGAGCATATCGATCGATCATTTGGGCTTGTAATGTTTATGCGCTGTAACTTTGATAAACGATGTGGCAAAGCAAAACAGCTCAAGTTAATGCTTAGCCAGTGTAAGTAAAACAAGAAAATAAGCTGAAATGACGTGGTAAAAGCGCATGTCACGCGATATGACATACACCTTGCGCGTCGTTATGAGCGAACTCGTGAACATTAACCTCCCTGTCATTTTATCTTCGAAATCGCTATTTCTCTATGTCGCCAGCTCGCAGAGAAGATACCGAAACCGAAATCGAGTAACTAAAACAACACGGCACATTTTTTTTTTGTTTTATATGAATACGTCTTAGTAAAATGTGGCGCTTTATGTCGCAGATATTGTTTGGCAGTTACTAGAAAGTATGTGTAACTTTCCTTTTGTCGATTTTTTAAATGTAGTTTTTTGTTCCTTGAGCAACTGCGGCTGGCCACTTAGCGGCCGACTCTACATATTTCAATGCGAAAAAACATGGGTGACTCGACGGCAGCGGGAGGTGAGAAGTGCGACAATTGTTTGTCTAATGTTTAGTCACTTTAGCGTTGGAGCATCATTCGATGTTCAGAGACGACAGGACACACTAAGGACTTGTGTTAGTCTTACATTTTGTAAGAGGTAAAGTCTGACAGAAGCAAGAAATATTTTAAGAAGGACGAGCTTTTGGTTTGTGTTGGTGTGCGCATCTAATCTCATTTATGTTGTACACTACACGTCATTACAGCCTGCCGGTGTGCATGATGTCGAGCGTGCCTGCGTGCTGGCTGTTTGAAATGAGCTGCGCAATGCAATTTGATCCGCGCTTTGCGGTTTGATCAGCGCTGTGAACGTCAGCCACGTGTGACTTTATTATCGTCCGAGTTGATTGAAGTGCGCTGCAACCATTGCCATATGCTCCTGGCGCTAAAATGCTGGCGCAGAGAGATCGTTTGCCACTGAAGACGATGGCCTTTGTAGTCTGAATGCTGGCTGATTGATCGCACAAGTGGCTTTGAGAAAGAAATGCGTTGATGGCCGTCTATCGCAATGAGGCTGGGCCCCTTTCTGCACCGGTGTTCTAAATGTGGGATTAACAGTGTTTTAACTCGGCGATTGCAAAAGGGCACGGCTGTACTGCCGGCCTGTCAGCGCGAATCTTATTTGCTCAAGGAACCGAGCAAACGTTTCCGCTACCGAAAGCAGCGTCGTATGGTTTAGGTTCGTTTTATTATTATTTTGCTTGTTTCCGAAGCGCACATAGGTGACTTCTTCGTATCGGTTTTAAACTTGTCCAATTTGTACAGACGTTCAGGACACGGAAGAAAATTAAAAGAGCGTTCGTGGCAGTTTAGTTTCAACTAGACTAGCGAAACTAGTTTCATGGGTAATATATTGCCAACGTTGTACAGTAATGCTGAATAATGGCATGACCACACAAAGCACTGGTGATCTAGTTCTGGTAATTACTTTCGTCATCTCTGGCACTGCAGTAATTGTCGTATCACCTTAAGGTGTAATGATCTTTCACTTTATAAATGCTGTTTTGGTACATAAACCAGGTTCACACAACAAAAATGGGTACAAGCAACAAAAGCTGTATGTGCGACTTCACCATTTAGCCTTGTAGGTTTGCATCATATCTATATTGAATGTTGCTTTGACAAAGGGGCCAGGTATGAATGGTTCTAATAGTTAAATCGTTTGCTCATTTGAACCCAAATATCATGTGTAGGTCACGTTTAGGGGCATATTTCGTTCATTTTTTTTCATTTTTGACAACAGTGCTTGCCCATTCATATGGAATTCATCAGAAGCGTGCAGCAGTGCCAGGCAGAAATGTACATTTTCTTAACGGGCTCTACCAGGAGCGCAAATCTACCGTGTATTCTGTCTCCTCCACAATTGGTGTTTAGCCTTCCTATGACAGTGGCAGCATTCCTTCCAATGAGAAAAATCTACATTTTTTGTCTCGTATTGTCACAGATTCTATGTACTTTGTATTCAGTCAGGACAAGATACGCAAGTGCTTCATTCAAATGTGGTGTAAAACAAATGCATCTAGACAATCCTCATTTGTTCGAAATTTGAGGATGAATAATCCAGTCGTTTAGCCAGAAGTGGTTATTTATACTTGGCTCTCATATGGACACAACATCTTGTTCATTGTAGCATGCACCTAATCAAGGCACTGCCCATTGCAGACACCATGAAGATATTGTTTAGCTCTTTTACTGGATATATTGTAATGTGAATGATTCTAATGGTTGGAAGCAGTATTAGAATGAATGAATCAACAAAAGCTTCATTTCTATGCTGATGCTTGATGCCAGTGTGGGTTGCCTCTGTTCAGGCGGCCCCTAGGTTGTCTGTTATAGCCTTTTATGTGGCGTTGAAGGAGCAGAGCAGGTGTAAATTTGTTCCCGATTACCCCTGTTGAGAATAAACTCTTGCTGCTATTGTTTGGGCTGAAAGGGTTGAAATACAGTGCTGTAGCAAAACTTGTGCTATGAGAGTAGAGTTGTGGTTTGTTATGAAAACTTATTTCGCAATATTTCTTGAATTTCTTATTTTACTGTGATCTATATTAAAGGCACTTTTATAGGAAACGTGCCTGCGCATTGTGTCCTACAAATGACAGGAAGTCTGCTGCCACGTCACAGGTCTGTGATCAGCGTATGGCAACATCACTTGGCCCTAACTGCACTGGTGGAGTTACAGCTTCAACTCGTTGCATATGCTTATGACAGTGTCCTTTAGTGCTTCTGCTGTGTGCCCTCAATAATTTTCTGTACTCTGGCTGGCTGAACGCTGAAGCTTACATGCTTCTTGCTGTAGTTGATAAAGAAGGCACCCAGCACAGCCGCCTGTGCAGTTCTTACGAACTATAGAACAGAACACACCATTCTCGTGTCAAATATGTCATTTGCAGACCAAAGCAATAGAGTAGAGGCTAGGGCAAATTGTTAATATTGATTTGGAGGGAGGTCTGCACTATGTGCAACACAAGGACAAGAGACGGGCCTGTTTGTGTTTCATTCTCTTGTCCTTGTCTTCTGCACTGCACCCATTGTTACAAGGAAATTAGTGCTTTCTTTCCCGTTTCCTGTAGCTTCACAGAGTCTTGAAACCTTTACTGCTTGAAGCTCCACATCGTTCTGCTGCTATATCCTGTTTCAGCTGCAAGCCTATCGGCACCCATTGACAAGGCAACGGGCGATGCCAAAGTCAATGGGCCAGCCACAGGAGCCCTGAAGACGCTTACGAGTGTCTCGCTCACCGGTGACGGCAACGGAAACTCGAACGTGGAAGGCAATGTGCTTGGCTCCGTGAACGGCAGCCCCGTGAAGCGCCAGGACGCATCTGACTCGGAGAAGAGCTTGTCCCTTCTCACAGCCAACGGCGAGGGAGACCAGTCCAAAGCTGTTTCGTCACCAGAGCACTTCTCCACTGCTGATGAAGGTGACATTGGCGAGGAGACTGCTGATGGCGACTCTGAGGAGGACAGCTTCCTTTCAAGGGAGACGGGTACGACTCCCACTTCTTAGGAATACGTCACATGAGTCGGAAAGAATGCATAAGCTGTGTATAGGCTATGCATGCTTCACTTTGGTGCAGAAAGCCTATTCTGCACCTGCTAGTGAATGTTGCAGCTACACTTTGCGACGTTTTGAGGACTATATAAAACATTATAGTGTTTAGGGTGAGGGCACGAAAGGATAGAGACACGACACCACAGCACACTGCATTGTTTTGACGTTTCTTTACTAATGTGCCCAATGATGAGCAATTTCAGAAATTGTGCCTGTTATGAATTATTGCTTTTGTCAAAGTCGTCATTTTCAGAGGTTGTGTGAGAACTTCCTAGGAACGCCACAGCGTTCTGCAAGCCATTATGACCTCCCATATCTTGAAAAGGTGGCGGTGGTGCCTGCATCATAGCTGGGTTTCAGCACAAGAGTAGCACAGTCGGTTCCTTCTTGAATTGTCCATGGTGTTGCGGCTTAGGGTGGCGTTCAGGGCGTGGCATCCACCAAGCCCATCGGTTGCTACGTCAGGTTGTAGGAAATGAAGGAAGAAAGGTTTATTAGCTTAGTTACACGGCTCCAGTGACAGAAGCCCACTCTATGCAGGAGACAGTTAAACGTCCGTGTTCACATTGGGACCCTCTGTTGTCCTGCTCTTAAAGTCTCTGCTTTCAAGAGGTAGCTTTAGCTCGGGTGCTCCTATCTAAATAAGTGTAAAAGGAGAATTAGTTTTTCTCGGCAACCACTGCACCAAATTTTACTAGGTTTGTTGCATTTAAAAGAAAAACTTAAAATTTAGTGACTGTTGGTTGCGGATTTTTTATTTATATCATCAATTTTTTGTTAAAAATTGGCAAAAATACAGAATGTTCAGAAAACGAAACTATCAAGTTTACAACTATATCTGAGTAAGAAAAAATGATATCACAATTATGTGGATTGTATCTGATAGTACATCCAAAGTGGGCAAAATTGATAGGTTGCACATGAATCTAAAAAAATTTAGTAATACGGAAATACAGCTTTTGCAGAACCCTTGTACACTACGTAAAATATTCATGTAATATATAAATTGACATACTGAATTTGTCTGCTTTGAATGATCTAATGGAGGCCGTTTACAGAATCGCGATATCTGTTCTTGATGGTGGCTTATTAATTTGTAAACTTCGCGCTTCAATTCTTTTTTAACTTTCAAATTTTTGAAAACTCTTTCAACAAAATTCAGGCGCTGAATAGAAAATCCGTTTCCAACAGTCACCAGAATTTAACTTTCTCTCTCAAATGCAACAAATTTCATTAAGATCAGTCCAGGGGTTATCTCAAAAAAGCGTCATTGCGTTTTACATGCATTTGAATAGGCCACGTCGGAGTTGGGCCCGAGCTAAAGCTTCCTCTTAATACCGTCGTTATCCCTGGGCAAGTCGATTAGGGAATCTGAAGACTGTCCAGCAGCAAACCACAGTCATCGACTCCGTTGCGATACTGCGCCCATGCTCGCAACACTCCGCAGCCCGATGGTATGGATATGCGGCAGGATCGCAACCTGCAAATCCAGGGTCGGCGTCGTTTAGTAGCAGTGAAGGCCACCTCCCCCCCCCCCCCCTCTTCTTTTTCATCCTTAGTTCAGGCTGTTAGGTAATGGTGGTTTTGGGGGCCTTTTGTGGACCCATCTAGAATCGGTGCCCATGCTGCGTTGACCCCTGGATAGGTGGTGGTTTGCATCGTGGCAAACGTCTAATTAACTGCGACTCCAAGGTCGCCTTCATTGTTTGGTAGCATTGGATGGGACCTCCCTCCCCTTTCACGCTTAGCTCAGGCTGCCAGGTAACGGTGGGGTGGTGGCCTTTTTTAGGACCCATCAAGAGTTGATATCCACGCTGTGTTGACGTCTGGATAGGCACTGATGAACAGGCGGGTGTTTGCCTTGGGGCAAACGGCCAATTAATGCCTTTGTGGTGTTGGGACATAACAATGATTGAACCAAGCAAATTGTTGTTTATTTCGGGCTAAACTGAAAACTCGTCATTTAGTTATATATCATTAGGCTAAGGACAAATAGAAAAATATCGCACACTTGAATTTAAATGGTAACACATCAGTAGTGATAGCAATCATAACCGCTTATTTCCATAATGTGGCAGCGTACATTACACTACTTCTATTTGTTGAGTCACGAATCCTTTGTTTTGCCCAAACAGAAGATGTGCAATCTGATACAGAATCGGAAGGCGTCGGCGAAGGCTTGGAGCTAAGAAACATTAGTGGCGACGCCAAGCACGGAATGCCGATGGCTGTGAAGAGGGTTCGCAAAGAGAACCCTGAGCTTCCTGAAACGGTAACTGTATTGAAGACGCAGGAAGGCTCTGTGGTCTACCTGGTGGGGACTGCACACTTCAGTCTCGAGAGCCAAGAAGATGTGGCGAAGGTAGGTTTATGTCGAGTCTAGATCGCATTAAGCTGGTCAATCTAATCTTTTTTTGTGCTGTATGGCATAAATAAAGAAGTTGCATTGAAAGCATTGCAAGCTGCCTGAAATTGCGCATCTTGTTTAAACAATTTAGAATATTGAATTGTCTGAGCGGTTTATCAAATGTTAGGCATGCTTTAATGAAGATAATAATCAAATTTCTCTGGACAGAGCAGTTGATTACGTGGCAGTTTCATGTCAGCTGTAGCCTGCAGGGGTAGAGTGTCGTCTATAACTGAGAAGGGAATGCTCACCATGGGTGGCTCAGTGGCTATGGTGTTTTACTGCTGATCGTGAGGTTGTGGGTTCGGTTCCCGCTCACAATGTCCACGTTCCAATGGCGGCAAAATGCAAATACACTAATCTATTTAGATTAAAGTATATGTTAAAGAATTGCAGGTGGGCAGAATTAATTCTGAGCCCTCTGATATGGTGTCTTCGGTATCCCTAGTGTTGTTTGGGATGTTAAACACTATGAATCAATCAAATAAATATAGAATGTGACTTTTGCTCTACATGGAAGGCTTGCCTATGCAGTCCAGTGTAAGTGTGAAAGCTTTGAATACATTCAGCTGGAAATAGCAGTTGCTTTCTATAACTGCTGATGATATTGTTCAATATTTTGTAAAAAAAGAAGCGCTTTGCAAGGCATGAATTTTTTTTTTTTTCTGGTTTCATGCATGTGCTTTTTGCTTCCAGACAATCCAAGAAACTCAGCCGGATGTTGTTTTGATAGAACTCTGCAAGAGTCGGCTAAACATATTGTCCTTCGATGAGGAGGTTATTCTCAAAGAGTCGCAGAGCATGAACATGGAGAAAATGATGACGACAATCAAGCAGGTTGGTGTCTGATTAGTTGGAGGAGTTATGTAGTGCTTTGACATATTATTGTGCATTTGGGTTTCGATTAGTTCATTTCATTGGTGTTTTTGGAATGCTTCATTGTAAGCGAAATGCTTATCTCGTTAATATGCTAGAGATTTTTATTTTCTTTCAAGAGTCTAGCCACTACCCTATTGTATAGCAGCTTGTAAGCTTTTCACTTCACCTGGTGTGAGATTTCGGACTTTTTTATGCTATTTTCACTTTCTAAATAGGAAGTAGATATTTGGCATTGACCTTTAGTCTGGTTTGTTCATATTTGTATAGTTTGTTATTTCCTTCACCCTGTTATCTTCATCCTACATTGTCAGCATAGGATGCAGCTGCGGTATCTTCCTAGTAAGGATTATCATCATGTTGAGAAGACCATAAATAAAGCATATATTTTTTTTTCATTTTTCATATATATATATATATATATATATATATATATATATATATATATATATATATATATGCGCTTATTAAAAACTAAACGCAATTTTCACATTGCTATCTGTATTTCCACACAGGAAGAACTACACGTATCACTGTTGTATCACTTTTGGTATCGTGCAATGAGCTTCTGTATCTTGTGCACGAAAAAGGTGTTTGATTGCTCACAAGGCCTCATCTGCGCTGCTTGCTAGACCTCGTCATCTGACCTGAACTGATGACCATGCCATACCTCCTTCAAAGGACCAAAAATGTGGTAATTCAATGGCACCAGATCAAGGCTGTAATGAGGATGGAGAAGCAACTCAAAGCCAAGCCAGTGTGCCTTGTCTATTGTTGCCCTTGCTCTATGAGGCCTGATATTATTGTGCAGTATGCGCATTTCCTTAAACTCGTCGCTTCTTCTTTGCGGACGGGATACAGAAGTTGATTTCACGATTCGGAAAGTGCATTACCTTGCAGGGGGCATATATGGAAAAAGTGATATGTGTAGGCCTTCTTCTTGTGTGGAAATAAATATGTGAAATTTGTCTTTACTTTTTGATTTACACTCGTACAATTTCAGGAAGAACCAATTTCGAACCTGGGACCTTCCCTTCTAAAAATTAATGTTCTTACCAGCTATGCTGCCAAGAGGTTGACAGAGTCCAAGCATAAAGGGCAAGCAATATCTTACAGTGCAGTCTTTGATATCCTGATAAACCAGGCACAAGGGAAAGGAATGTAATTAAAGCTACTGATGTTAAGTGCAAGATAGGAAAGTGAAGAAAGAAAAAGCTGTGGTGGTTCTGAGCAGGATATTCGTGCTGTGCTACGTGTCTCTGTCTTCATTTTTTCAGCTGTTACTTCACAAAGCAGAGTGAATGAACCACCTGTTGCTGTCGCTGCTTCGAACTTTGGGTGAAAATGCAACTTTTTCCGTCTGCGATTGGTGCTTGTTCAACACTTTTGTTTTCGTCTTCTTCTTCTCTTAGAACGGCCTCGTCCAGGGCATCATGTACATCCTCTTGCTCAGCATGTCGGCGCACCTTACGCGACAACTGGGGATGGCACCGGGGGGAGAGTTTCGTAGAGCAGTGCAAGAGGTGAGCTTAGTTGCACTGTGACTTGTGAGCTTGTAGCTCTCGCCCAGTGTGTGCAGGAGCCGAGTGACATTCCTACAGTAATGCTGTTCTCTCTGCCTTGGTCAAAAGAAGGCACAACCTCCTAGACTTTCTAGCTGAGTTTAAGGTTGTCATAGTGGGTTCTTCTTGAGCGAATTCATTGGTACTTGTTGAAGTAGTGCACTTAAAACTAACACCAAGAACAGAGGACTGTACACCACGGACACTTCACTCACAACTGTTTTATTGAAGTTCCACAGCCAAGCAGGAAAAGCATACAGAATAATGCACATGCGTAAAGTTCAGTATGACAAAGAAAAAGAAATTCAAAAACCTAATCTCACTTTCAAATGCCCATTACCCATTATAATAAGCTAAAACTCGGCTGGCAGGTCTAGGAGGTTATGCCTTCTTTTGACCAAGGCAGGGAGAACAGCTTTACCTTAGGGATGTTACTAGGCTTTCACACACAATAGGCAGACAGATGTGTTGTTGATGCCATCTGTGCTTCTTTTTTCGTATGTGGAAAACCTGCAAGAGTTTGCGTGCAATGTTCTCTTTGCTTCTGCCCAAAATCTTAATCCCGTGAAACTGAGGCTCTCACTTGCAAGCCAAGCAGTGTAAAAGACAGTAAAGCTGCTGCTTGGCTGTTCTATAGTTTCAGGGTGTGTTCATTGTTGATATTTGCTGTTCAACCTACTGCCAAGCATTATGGTTTTACATGGCTGTGCAATATGAACACCAGACATAATTATGACTGAAAATATATAGTGTAAATTCAAGTTTTAACGTCCGTGATCCTCATAGCAGACATAACCTTGCCCACTGTGGAAGCTCAGCAGCTATGGTATTCTCCTACTCAGCGCAAGTTGCGAGTCCGATTCCTGGTCGCCGCGGCCGCATTCCATTTGAGGTGGAATGCAAGTACACTCATGTACCTTTGGGTGCACGTTAAAGGACCCCATGTGGTCAAAATACATCCACTGCCTTTCACTACTTACAGTGTCTGTCACTGCTTGCAAGTTGCTTTGGGACGTTAAGCTCCATAAACTTTAATTCAGATATAACCTTGCAGTTTTTGTTCGTTGAGAAGTGGTGGATGTAATGCGGAAGGGATGCTGTGCACGTGAAGCTACTAAATGCACTGCATCTTATGCTGTCTCCTCCTTCTTTTGGTCATTGCAATCATTAGGCAGAGAAAGTGAAAGGCTGCCTGATCCACCTTGGAGATCGTCCACTGCAGATCACACTTCAGAGGGCCTTGGCTGCACTGAGCGTCTGGCAAAAGCTGCGCTTAGCATGGCACATGATCACAGCCAAGGATCCAATCAGGCAAGCAAATTTGTCTGAATATTTTGTTTTGAAGTGTGAAACTCTCACATCCCACTCTCTTCTTGTGTTATTACTTGGTTCAAAATAGACATCGTCTTTCGGTGTAGTGAATGCTTTCAACTATGCTTTCAACGATAGCTGATAACTTTAGTTGTCTATTTTAATTTTAATAAACTTTTCCCTTGAATGTCTAATCATGAGTCCGTAGTCTTTTATGTGTGTCACACAATCTAATGAGCAAAAGTGTTCTGAGCATTTCTGTGTAAGGAGGTTACAAGCTCTGCTCCTCTATTGGTTTCTTATCCATATGTAGGGAAAAGGTAGATGTTAGTTGCTTTTGCTTGGTGACATGGGTATGAATTTGATTATAAACGGAACAGAGTGTCTACACAACCATACCTCAGCCAGACATTGCAATCTATTGCCCGATTTCTCCTTGTTTTTTATTTTGTATTCGTGGAAGAAACAAGTTCTAAGAAAGGAGAGCCGTGCTTCTGACATGGTCACGTTCTTGTTTGCATGCAGCAAGGAGGAGGTGGAGCGCTGCAAGAAGCAGGACTTGCTGGAGGAAATGCTGGCTGAGATGACGGGCGAATTCCCAGCTCTAAGCAAAGTGTTCGTGCGGGAACGGGACATCTTCCTGGCGTACTCCCTACGACTCGCTGCCAGCCCCATGCCTTGCATGAACAACCCTTCTGGTGAGTACAGTGTTTCCTTCAAATTCACGTTTGCCTAAGTGGATAGTTACTTCTATCGCACAGTTCCTTCACGGCAGTGACTTTGGCATTACCATGAAGTGTTCGTGTTGAAATGCGTTGTGTGTTTCACAGCAATACGAATAGCATTGCCGTGAAGCAGGATTGTGTTTTAACAGAGAACAACACTGAGAAGGGCAATGACGGCGTACAAAAGTGCATCTAGAGCTTTGCGTTGTGGCAGCGACATGTGGGCCTGCTTATATAAAGATGCTAGCATTGTTGCACGCATTGTTTTGTTTTAGTTCTAGCCACCGTGGTGGCTTAGCGGCTATGGTGTTCCGCTGCTTATCGTATGGCCGCGGGTTCAAATCCCACCCACGGCAGCTGAATGACGACAGGGGTGGAATGGAAAAATGCTTGTGCACCCTGCTTTCGGTACACGTTGAAGAACCTCAGACAGTCAAAATAATCTGGAGCCTTCCATACAATGCCCCTCATTGCCCACTGTACAGTTTTAGTCCATTAAGCTGCATGGTTTTTTAGTTGAATCTTTTGTTTTTAAGGGATCGCACTGAAGAAGGCTTTCGTTATGCCCACTAAAATATGCGCATTATATATGTGTTTGCATGTGTGTGTGCGCATGTGTGTGCGTGCATGTGTGTGCATGTATGCGTACGTACATGCCTTGCATCCAGTTACTCTTCATTCTGTTCAATAAATTGTTGGTTAATTGGGTGTGCAGGTGAGCAGCCAACAGTTGTGGTTGGTGTTGTGGGCATTGGCCATGTTCCTGGCATTGTGGAGAACTGGGACAAGGTGTCTGATGTTGATATTCCTCCCATTATGAGGTGAGCTCTCTCTCTCTCTCATTTGCTGTGCCTTTGGATCGCTGCTCTAACTGGTCAGCATATTTCAACTTCCATCCTTAGAATTGTGCACCCCATTCGGCATGTATTGAATTAAATGGCAATAACGGATATAACAAAGTAGTGGATATAACAGAGTAATTTTGGCTCCCCCTTCAACTTCTGTATAATGAGGTTCGAGTGTGTATCAAAGTAAATTGTAAAGCAGCCCCTCAAACACTTTTTGAACGTAGTAAAGAAACGTTGCCAATATGTTTATGAGGCTCCTGCAAACATGTGAGCCAAATATTATTGCACTGTATGCTGCAGGAAACGTACAGTCTGACGTCAAAAGCAGTGAACAGACACTTGCTCTCACATTTGCCACGTCATCATCGAAAGCTGATCAAAAGCAGCTGGCCGAACAGCGCTATTGGCTGATTTCGTTATCACAAGAACATCCTCAGTAATACATAATTAAATAAAAGAAATAATAAGCATAAAACATAATAAACATAAACATAGAAACATAATAAATAAATTAAATGTGCAGTCTGCAATCTCAAAAAGACTGAAAAAAGACTGAAATATAATTGCGCTGGGCATATCTGAATCTGCTGCACGTGACCTCGGGAGATGGCAGCGGTGTTCTGCTTAGCATAGTCTACTGCAGATGCCCGATGATTCCTTTCACCGCTGCAACACTAAACTTTGTCCGTGACTACGCCCTCTTGGCTTCTCCGCTGTGTAACTTCCAGTGCACTAATGGAGATGAAGAGAGAGAAAGCCAGTTACGGTGCGATAACTCCACTTGTACTTGAAAGATCTGAAAAATGTTTTGAGGCATTAGATTTCTTGGACGGTATACAGTAGAATCTCGTTAAACGGAACCTCAAGGGACCGGGAAAATATGTTCCGTTTATCAGGAGTTTCGTTTAGAGAGAGAAGGTTCAGGATTTCGCAATCCGTTCCAGACTGCTTGGTCCCGACGAGGCAGGCGTGCGCGCAATTGACAGTCTCCACTGAAGCGGATTTCAGATGCAAAATCTAGGTATTAAAGAGGACGGTACGCTATGGGCACAAACTTTATTGCACAAAAGCGGTAAGCAATGCACTTTTTTTCAGAGCGCTACTAAAATTTTAAAGAACTCTCAATAGTCCACTTATTCCGCGGAAATCAGTGGGAACTGCGATTTATTGGCTTGTGAAAAAGGACTTTATGTTTGCTTGTTTGAGCTCTTGCAACCGTTTTCTTTGAATGGCACGTTTTCTTTGAATGGGAGACAGTGATGCGTACCGCAATGGGGCTCTGCGTGAACGTCAAGTTGCGGTTTCGAGTCTATTTTCGGTTCCGTTTATACGGTGGTCTGAAAATTCGAGTTCCGATTAACGGGATTTTTTTTACATTGCCTTAATACAAAACCAACCAACTGCGAGGCGTTTGTTCCGTTTAAGCGTTGATTCCGTTTAACCGATTTCCGTTTATCGAGATTCTACTGTACTTTAATAGTGAAGCCATTCTGTGGTTAGCTATGAAATTGTTTCAGGGCCCCTTTCAGTGTTTTCTGCCAATATCACTGTGTAGCGAATATATGCTTATAACGAACGTCAAATATAACAAAGGCATTTTTTTTTCTCAAATGTGACTTCGTTATAACAAGGTTAAACTGTAATAGAATGTGGTGTTAATGAAGTGGTGTACATCCACTGCCGTTGCTCAGTGTCTGTGGTGTTTTACATCAGATCATGTCGCGGGATTGATTCCCGATTGCGGCAGCCGCATGTCAGTGATGGCTGAATGCGAAAAGTGCTCATGTACTGAGCTCTCAATAGACATTAAGAAATGTAAGGTGTACCAGTAATAAAAAATTATTCCAAGTCTTTTACTGTGACGTCTCTCATAGCTCCTGTGTTACTTTGGAATGTTTAAAGGGGCCCTGAACCACGTTTTATCAAAATGGAGAAAGGCGTTTGAAGTGAAAATAGGCTATTTCGGAAATACTTTGCCACAAAAAGTGCTTCAATGCATTTAGCAGATGTGTAGTCATTGGCAATCAAACACAGCCTCCACTGTGCTCCCATTCCTTCTTCAATGCCTTGCACTGTGAAGGTTACATCACAGTGAGGCGTGCCCACAACACTCCGCCTTCTAAATGTCACGGTGGTGCACAGTTAAAATTTCATTTTTGGTGTTAACGTAGACACCACAACTTCCACCTTTGGTGCTTATGATGTGTTAAATACAAGCCAAACACGGCTGTCCTCAGCCATGTTTCCTCAGTTCAGCCAGTGGACTTGTGGTGGCGGCCGCGGTATCTACGCTTTGTCGCTGACTGCAGCTTGATGTCAGCTATAGGCCAATAGCAGCCATCAAAGGGAATGATGAAATAAAGCGTCCAGAAGAGAGTGGGAACAGGGCCTTCTGTTGAAAAGAGATTGTTTGATGGAAAGGTGACTTTGCGATCCGCTTGCGAGCTCCATGTAAAACGACAGCAAAACTTTGTTGAGATGTTCACAGCAGTGTATGCTACCCGTGGGCTATGTCATTTCATCAAGCCCGTGGGGTTGTTCAGGGCCCCTTTAACATAAATAGTCGATAAAGTGACTGCTCAAGCAATAAATATTAAAAGCAACTGGATGACCGTATAGTCGCCTTGTTGTGTTCATTGCATCACATCACTGCCAGTTAACAAGGGAGTATTTGCATAAAGTATTTGCATGAATACTGGGTGTCCAAAAATTAACCATGCCGTCGAAATGGGGGTCTTAAGATTTGAAGTTTTCTTACCGCAGTGTAGCAATCGCTACAGGAAATGTTGACAGTGTCTACCACTGGCTTGAAGACTTGTCTGCACACGACGCTGGACATGTTACACACCCAGTGGGGGGTTGCTGGAGTTATCTGTGCAGTGTTCTGGTTAATGGTGCTCTGTAGCTCCTGCAGTGTGTGAGGATTGTTCTCAGACATGTGTCCTTTGAGTGCATGAAACAGACGTTACCAGACTAACTACGGGTCTTGTGCTCTCATATCGCACATAAAACTGGAATGTCACTCACAATTGTCATCGTATTTTGGTTTATTTTCTCACTGCGTGGTTGCTTTTTGGACACTCAGTACAGCGCGAGGTCATTTTTTTTACAGACTTTTTTGCCTTACTGAGGACCTTGTGTTATATTCAAAACCATGCTCCAAATGTAATGCGAAAAGTTTTTTCCCAAAAAGCTCTGTGGGAAAGTTGATGTTGGTGGCAGCTAGCACTCGTAGCTGGCACTTGTATTAATGTTGACGCATTTTGCACAAAAATCCCTAGGAACAAGAGTGAGTTGTCGCGTACCCTCCTGAAGATGTTTGCATTTTGTGTTTGCATTTCCGTACATTGATAGTAATGTTTCCATGTCATATTGAATTCCTTGCAGAATTCCGGAACCTTCACTACCGTCCAAGATGCTCAAGTTCAGCATCAAGGCCTCCCTAATCTCGCTGGTCGCATGGGGCTGTTGGAAAGCGCTGCCTCCCTCCGTCACCCAAAAACCCATCGAATGGGTTTATGCGTTCTATCCTCACTAGACGCGAGGCTGCCCTAAATATGAAAACAGGCGACCACTGTGGAAAGCAGGCCTCTATCTGCTTTCGATAGGACTGTGCGAGAATGATGTGTTACCTAGCTTCAGCGAATCGCCTGTCACTGACGGCAGAATGAAAGTGGGGTGCCATGGCTGACCATATCGAAGTTTGTTACTGGTCATGATGGAAACGAGGAACCTTTCACCGTTGTTGATTCTTTTTTGGGGATCTATGTGTGCACTCATTCGTTCATTGTGCATCACTAAATTTGCGGACCTCCCACATGGTTCCAAAGCAGCACTGTTGATCATGTTGGTGCTCCATTAAGCCGTTTAAAGAAAATGCTTGTGATATGTCACTATACTGATCTTGTTTCCGTCAAGCACTGCTGTCCGTTGCTGGGTTTTTAGCATAAATGACAGTGAGAAATGTGGTACTTTCAGTGTCTGCTTCTTGCAACCTCAGCTTATATATACCTTGTAGTTTCATTGCCTTTTCCGTTTTTCTTTTTTTCTTCCTTTTTGCACGGCCTATTGCGGTTTCATGTGTCAAAGCAGTGATAGGCAGCCACAAGTCTACACAGAAGCCCCCTTACTCCTCTCCCCCCACTTTCTTCTGAACTTGTTTGGCATTTTTATGTGTTTGTACGTATATCTGAATTTCTGTCCTGCCTACTATGGCACAAGTGGCATGTCGTGAAGATTAAAGTGTATTGTATTTATTATCTGGTGGTGTGGTTTCTCTTTCGCCATAAAATATACTTCTCCTTTAAGAAGAAACTCGGCAGTGCGTGAATGTGATGACGACAACAAAGTGCATCCTTCACAATTTGGCTTTATGTTTATATCAGCTTGTCTTTGAGAGAGACTGCATAGCTCCCGACCATGCGTCGCACCTAATGTTTCCAGAGCACTTGGAGACTACTGAGCTTTCAAGAAAGCAAGTCAGTGCTGGAACTACAGAACACTGACAAAATGCAATCTGGAGTGGTCATTTTAATTTGGCACTTTGCCAACAGCTTGCACTTGGTTCATTTGGCTGTTCACTTTAAATGAAAGTCATGGCTATCTTGCTATGATCAGGAAGTTCATTGTATTCCAGTGGCTGCGCTATTAGTTTTCTGCAGGCAAGTCTGTAAGGTCAACGAAAAGCGTTTTTCTGACAGAGTAAGAAATGAGTTCTTTTTTGATGACAGTCTATTTGCTGAGTGTACAATACTAAATTTTTATCAGCACATTAGAGTAGTTAATAAAAGACTGCAAGAGGTTCCCTCGTTCTTGGGACTGTCGTGCCTGCTATCCTCGCGAGGAGACTGGCATCGAGAGTGAACTGTGCGGCCTCGCTTGCTCACGTTAAATGCATGATTAAATGTGGTGTTAGCGTTAAATGTCAAGCATACATTTGCCGTTTCCATGTGGAAGACGGCAAAATCTTATTTTTAGTATATGGCGGGACAAATGAAGCCGGTCAGCAGTATCTCGGCGGTCGAGGGCTAGTTTTCGCTTTATTTTCCTGCTCGAATGGCTGAAGTACTTATCAACAGATACATCAACCGTATTTAACTTGGCAGTGAATTCGTCTAATTAACACAAAAGTTTGAAGCTCTTAGATCTTGTCGTTTTGGTGCGACCGAGTGAGCTGCCAAAGTATTTTTTTGCGCTAGCGCTCTTTACTATGCCCAGCGGCTTTTACACTTAAGCATCGTTGTCATCACGAGATGCATACGTTAGCTTGGCTTGTAGCAGTAGAGAACCAGGCAAACTTTTCGATAACGCCACTGCAACGCTCAACCATAGAATTTCTATGCTCTCAACGGCGGTGGCGCAATATAATATCCGAAAGCGAAACTGCCGGAAGTGCGAAGAGGGGGCGCCAGCAACTTCCGTAAGCACCTAAAGTTTGCTTTTGTTCGTTTTTGACTTGCTTTCGCGCATTGCGAAGATGGCTAGCGAAGATGTAGCCGTAAAGCGTGTAGCCTTATGTTCAGCTGTGTTCGCTGGCTTTGCCTACGTCGGTTACTCGATCTTGAAAACAGCGTTTTGCTTTAAGGGCAATGGTAGAGACGACAAAGGTAAGTGGATGCCGCGACATGCGCAATGGTTTCGTCCGAGGCGCCGCATCATCTGGTGATCCAGTCGTTCAATCGCGTTTAGATAGCACAAATCCTTGAAAGGAAATTTCCTCCTATTAACGAGTGTTGTTTTTATCAAGACAGGGCTGACAGTCAGCACTGACACCTAAAATTAAAGCGTTCGACTTGTTTTTCTCGATTGCATGCAGCATGTGCTGCATGCAACTCGCTGTGCATGATTTGCTGTCTGTTTTCGATTGTTAATGCGTTCGCATGCAATCTTCCATATATATTTCACTGAGCCTATATGCGAACGATTTTTTTCTGCAGCAGCTTGTACACGGTGAACTAATGCCCTAGTAAACGAGTGACCTTGCTCTGTTATAGATCGATAACCGCGCTATAGACGTCAAGCTCATAGCTCTAAATGCTTAAGGTGCCTTGCCATGGAATTCGTGTTATTCATTTTGCAGATATATTCGCAGAGCCTTCTTTTGAATGACAAAGTGAAGAAAACCGCCTGGATTGCTTTTAAATTTGTTTGCACGCCGCCAACGTAAATGTTTATCCCATAATGCACGTACTCATCGAATTCATGTCAATGAGAACTCGTGTTATTGCATGTTTGACTTGTCATTCTGACCGTTGTTATATACGTCCGACATTGTAAGCGCCGTTGACTGACATCAGCTTTTTGTACTGGCCAGGATCTCGAAAATTGGCGAAGTTGAAAAAGAAGAGAAAACTCAAAGGAGAACAGCCAGGTTTGTCACAGACTTTTTATACATTTTGCCCTGTGTTGACATTTATTGCCTTCCTGTCACTATCACAAGATGAGCACCATAACGCATGTTAATAGTGCTCATGTTCTGTGCTTCTAGTTTGTGGATATTTTTATGAATCTGATGATGTAATGTGTCACGTTTAGAAGAGCATGTTGTTGGCTTCATAGTTCAAGAAAAATGTAGCTTAAAACATATAGACACTAAATATGTGATGGGACTTAAGCTATTATCATGACTAGCCTATATTCAGTTCAGATGAACCAGGCAGAATATAGTTGCAAAGCAGGCGTATAGTATTATACGCCTGCTTTGCAACTATATCCTGCTAATATCTTAAAACCACATTGCCTGCCTGATAAGAGACTAAAAACCATTTTGCAGGCATACGTCTATTCTGTACCTATATATAGCTTTGTTCTTCTCTGAAATGAACTAGCCTTTCTGGTATCTGTCGGTTTTCAGCTGCATATTTCTTGAATCTGTTGCACAATGTGCTTATTCCTCACGTAAACATTCTACGAGACCAAGAGATGTTGGCCTGCGATTTCCCTAACTTGCCACATTAATCTCGATTTCAGAACGTGACATGAGCCACCGCTCAAGTCAGACGGATCTTAGCGTCCCCCCCGAAGAGTACATCACAAACTCCCCAGCCGAGCTGCACTTCATCCCAAAGTCGGTGCGTGCCAAAGTGCGTGAACTGAACCTCAAGGCTCGAATGTTCGACGACGAGTACTTTGCTCGCATCTTCAAGCCTCGCAGCTTGCAGAACTCCCCTTGGGGCTCGCCCAAGGCCCTGAGCCCAGTTGCTGATGGCAGCACCAACAACTGCTACTTGAGTCGCTCAGCCGAAAACGTCCACATGGGCCCACCTTCACCACTAAAAAGGAGGAATTCAGGCCGCTCAGCGAGGTTGTCTCCTCATGCGTCCCAGCACTGGCAGTGTAATGACTTGAGCGCCAATCACATTAAAGAGAAGTCTCTCTACCGTGCAGTTGTGAAGGACACCGACGAGCTCCTCCAAGAGGTGCTTCACGGGCTCTACAACAAGGCGAGGGTGATGACCCTGTATGAAGCAAAATGTCTCGCGACTCTGTTGATGTCGGGAAATGAAGACGTCCTCGTGAAGACCTTGACTACAATGTCGAATTGTGCAGCATTCACAATTAATCAGGTTTGTGCCGTCATTCTTTCCTAGTTGTTTTGTTGACATGGAAGAATTTGATGGCACATATATATTTTTTTTGATTGACTATGATGGTGCAGATCTTTATTAATGTGTTAAAGGGGCCTTGCTACAGAGGTTGAGTGTGTAGTTTTTGTTGATGTCTCAGCTCTGATGACAAAACTGCGGCTTTGTATTGTAATCACAGATTAACCCCTTGCACCAGCTGCAGCATGATATGGCGGTGGTTTTTGACAAACAATTCTCTTTTCGTGTAGAAAGAAAGCACAAAAGCAAATATTACAATGTCAGATTACTGGTAGCTCCAGGGACACTGCCTGCCTCTTGACCTTGAAGCATACCTCAATTTTATAAGCCACCATTCTCTCTGCTTTTGTTTGTGTTTTGCTATATCTGTGTGTACTTTCTAACAAAACATGGCTTGACACAGTTTTGTTTTCCTGCTGCTATCTCTCTAAAAAAATTTTCAAGTATTACAAGGTACACTGTTAATCTTGTTTCAGGTGCGTTCGACTAAGTAAGTGGAACATTTGTGAAAATATGTTCGACTTAATTAGTGGAACCTCTAAACCTGAAATGCGTGTCTGTGGCTCTGTCTCTCAAAAAATGGTGATTTTGCTGTAATGAAAGTGTGGTGCCATCTGTCACCGCTACGGCAAAAGTTGTAGGTGACGTATCACACTGAACCATTGAGTGAACCCGCCAGACTTTTCACTGTAGCTGCAAAACCATTATTCCATTGCAGTGAAATAAAAAAATTTTCTAACTGCACCACTGCAGATGGTGTGCACTTTGGATTTATTGTGGGCGAAGCCGGCAAGTAATGCCCACAATTGTGGTATGAAGGGCAGGTGTACCTCAAGAAACAAAATTTTGCGGAATTTGTCAGTTTTGGTTTATTAATTGCAAAATTATTCTTGCTCATTCAACCCTTATTTCCCCAAATAGAAAGCCTGAATTAAACGAGAAATTGGTGAAAAATTAATCTAAATCGATCACTGCGGCTCTTGAAGCCACAAATTTACGCAAATGTTGACCATCTTTCAACAGCTACCTTTCGGAACCTCAGTGTTGTCCACCATTGCACACCTTCAAGTTTCATATTTCTGGGGGAAAAAAAGTAAAATGATCATTTTGTAGCCTGTTTTAAGCTTCTCTGCTATCTATTTAAATAACTCTGAAATGAGCTTTTCTCAATTTGCATTTTTAGGCAATTTTCATGTGTTGTCTGCAAACTTTAGGGCACTTAAAGATATCAGACTTCAACAAAATTTTGCACATAGCCTCTTCAGACAAGGTAGAGTGCTGATATTTATGGAAAATATTGATGCTTCTTACAAAATGCTTAACAAAAAAATTTAGATGCTGTTGCAGGGAATGCAAAATATACATTTGGTTCTCTCAATTCCTTTATTGGAAATGTAGCATGTTACGTGCACATTTTAGATAGCTTTCAGCACTCTACAGTTCATATGCAGCAAAATAACTTATGGCCTGACACTCTGTGAAAAGTTTTAATAAGCCAAAATGGTGCCTGCAAAAAACCTTTCAAATCGTTTTGCAGATGGCGGAACTTAGTAGCTATTACAGCTACAATAAAACTGATTAGATTTAAGATCAGCATCACAAGCTTTGCTACTGACCAAAATTTCAAAATCCTAAAGATAAATGGAAAAAAAATTTTTTCTTTCTTTTTTTCTTTTTGAAGAAGCATCTTTAGCTAAATCCATCACAAGATACTGCCTAAATAATACTGGGAATGATTGACAGTAGCAGAGACAAGAAGCGTCATTGAAGAGAGAATGTTTAAGGATGTTTGTTCACATAGGTTTCATTTAGTTCATGGAACATTTGTTCAGATACTTTTCACTTAGTCCAAGCCTATGTGCAACGAGAATAAGAGTGTGCCATTAGATATGGCTTAAGGACATTAGCCTTTTATTAGCCATTTATTAGTAATAGTTTAACCACTTTCTTACTCTAGGATTGACAGCACTACAAATAAGTTACCATAATATTAATGATATGTTGGCACATATATCTGGTATTGACTTATAGGTACGTTTCTGTTGTACAAGAGACATTTTACCTGATACGTGCTTTGTGCATGAAACTGGAATTTATGTAAGAAGCACGAGTGGTACAACTGTGCTATAAATTAAACCTTTTCGGCATGGTTTCTTGGGATTAAATTGGACCCATTTTGAGATTGCACATAGTTTCCTGTTTTAAAGAGCTTTTTATGAAACCAAATGTCTCACTTTGCAGGACTATCTGTGCGAAGTTGGGTGCCTACCATTGCTGAAGGACCTCTTGGACCATGACTGCCTTGCAGTACAAGTCGCAGCTACACAGGCCATTGCCAATATGGCTGTTAATGAGAGAAACCAAGGGCTCTTGCAGGCAAGATTCTTTGCTGTGCCTCCTACAGCGATGACATTTAAGGGCAGTTCAACCAGATTCCATAATATCTGTCACAGGTGTATCATCAACATCTGTCTGTGGCAGCCAAAGTCGCCAGAACAGAAAACTGAATTTTTTTTTGCACCTAGGAACCAATTTCAAGCCTGTGATGTGTCACCTGCCATGCTGTTGTCATCGTCCCATAAGTGTCCCATGCGATTGTTGTGATCATTATTGTCGTACCATTGTTATCAGTTTTCACTGTGCCCTCCTCATTGTTGTTGTCCGGCCAGATATCGCTAGTATGTACACACAAACAGATGAGGATTGAGGCAAGAATGGTATGGGAGATGAAGTGCTGCATCACATCTGGTTTTTGCCTCTTTCACCCATCTGTTTGTGCGGCATTTACTTGCAGTATCCCACCAGCTAGCCTAGCAAATGTATTGCAGCCATTGCTACTTTATGTGGCAATTAAGGCTTTTCATTTACTGCACCTCTACAACTTTTTTCCTTCACGAACGTTCGTTGAATATGTTCACATGAACTAGTGCGTGCATGCCAATCTCTTACATTAGCGGTTTTCAACAGTTATCTCACCTTTTAGTACACCAGAATCAGTTGCATAGAGTCCATTGCTCTAGCTGATTCCAACATTGTAAACCAAAATCATATCAAAAGGCAGCACTGATTCCAAAATTGTTTTATGCATTGTATAATGCATGTAATCATATTACTGTCTTTGAATGGCATGAGAATCAAAAAAGCCAGACAAAACAAGAAGCAGCACTGCTCTAGTCAAGTAGGTAACCAAACTGTGAAGAGGAAGGCTTGAGAGAAAGAGTGCACTTTCAACAGTGTCTAGAAGTTGACGTTTCCTTTTACATGCAACAAATTTCATTCAAATAGGTTCAGTGGTTCGCTAAGAACACCTCTGCCTTCCAGACTTCTCTGTAACATATGGAGGGTTACTGCTACTGCTTCCTCTTAAGACACTCATTTGAAGAGAAGGATTGTCACTAACTCCTTCGGCCAACAATTGGTTATGTGTCACCCTAGATTACTCTGGGCATTGATCACATTAGTGAAACAACTAGGAACTTCTGTGTTTGCAGCCATGCATCCCTCTGCTGCTGTCAGCTGCCGTGTCACGGGACGGGGGCTGTTACCTGCAGACAGTGTCGCTGCTCTGCCTGACCAACCTGGCACTCTGCGACGAGACACACGAGGCCTTCCGTGGCCGTCTGTATCACTTGTGCATCCTGGTGGAGACCGCGGACGACATTGTGCGGCTCCAGACGCTAAAGCTACTCGTCAACTTGTCTTGCAACTCCCGCATGGTCCCCTACTTGCTGGCAGCCAAGGTTGTAAACAAGCAAACAATCTTTCTCTGCTTCTTTCGTTCTTGTCCAACAACTGAATTTTGTTTACAAAATGATAACTTCAGAATCAAGCTTTCGTACCGAGTGTCGCCTAAATAGGAGTGTCATGTATGCATAACTCTTCCAGCTAAACTGCTGGCTCAGTTGCACTGATATATTGCACAGATCTTAGCGATTCACAGTGGATTTAGTTTGGTACTACTTTGCAGGAATTACTTGCCTGTTTCTTGCCCAATAAATCAGAAATGTGTGTTCGTGGCAATACCTTTCCAAAGTGATGATTTCACCGCAATGGAAAGGTGGTGCCATCTGTCACTGCTACAGCAGAAGGTGCAGGTAATGTATTAAACTGAGCCATTGAGTGAACCCACCGCATCTTCCACCGTAGTAGTGATAGAGGACGCTATCATTACATTTCAGTGAAATCGAAGTTTTTCTAGTAACACCGGTGCGGATGAGGTGAACTTTGATATATTGTGGGTGAACCAGGGGCAAGTATTGCCCACAAATGTGGTATTAAATCAAGTCCATCACAAAATGCTGACTCTGTGTGAACTGTGTGACTGAGCCAGTGGTCTAACTTGAAGAGCCATGCATACTTCGCACTCCTATTCACGGAGCACATAGTAAAATGCAACCTCTATGCATGAGTTTGTGGAAAAAAAATCTCTTACTTATACTGCCACATGTTGCTTGACAGGCACCACAGAACCTGTTTTCACTGCTGGAGGACTCAAATCGGGAAGTCACGCTTCGAGTGCTGACCTACCTGGCAAACATTATCAGCTACGCGGTCAAGAAGAAGCTCAACCTATTGGACTTGCCCTCGGAGTACAGGGCAGCTGCCCCCGAGACTCTGTATGCAGCACTATGGGGTACCCCTTCCAGAGAACATCTGCAAGCCAAGACACGAACGCTTGTTCTCAGAGCAGACGAAGACATCAGCTTTCAGGCTGGCCGCATCTTTGATGCTTTGATGAGGTAACTTATCCGTGTGTTGAAGCAGCGTAATGTGGTAGCACTACACTCTTAAGTTGCGGGCCGTAACAACAGCTGCAGGCACGTGTATTTGTGTGCGCCGCCTCATTTTGGGTCACAGACTAGCGGTCTTTGCTTGATAAGATGACAACTTTATTCTGTTTCTGTTTCACTGTGATTCTCATTACCCTTCATCGTTGTTGGCTTAAACATTGCCATCATCACCTTGATTGCCTAGTCAATACTAAAGATGAAAAGGTTCAGTAGTGCTCAGTGAAAAGAATTGTATTATGCAGATGCAAAATTATTCTCAACTTCATCCAGCAATGTTGGAACAGGAAGAACCAATGGCTTTTTCTTGTGCAAAAGTAACTGGTATTGTTCCCGTAGCCTTCTTGCCTGGAAAATTGTCAATATCGTGGCAGGAACGTCTTGCTAGATTGCCCAACAGAATCTAAAAACCCAACAAAAGCAGTTTGAAGGTCACTGTCAGATCACTGGACAATTGATAAAGGCCATTCAAATCCAGTGAAAGTCGTTCCGGAGCCAAAATAACCAAAGGAACTAAAGAAAGAAAGAAAGAAGAATTGCTGTCTTGCGGCAACTTGTTTCAAATTCAGCCCTCTGCACCGAGGCACATATGTGAGATGAACATGCGAAATGCTAAACTGTTGCTTAGTTTGCAATCTTGATAGTTTGTGTTTGGAATATGCATCGCACAGGCTCAGAAGCATGTCTCATGTAATACGTGTGACGAGGACAATAGCAAAAAGATGGTAGTAAGCACATGCAAGATATTACAACTTGCAACATAGCAGAACATGGTGACCTAGGGCCATATTCTCAGCCGATCACATTTGATCACATCAATTTCAGTGTACATTCCATTGGTTAGTCAATGAACAGGGTGCCCTTTACTTCATTAATTAAGACACCACAGTAGACATTAGTTATGTCATGCAAAAGTGAAGGTATCCTCAAAAGTAATTGGCTGAGAATTCTGCCTTTGGTGTAGTCTGTGGCTCTTCTCTGGCAGGAGAAAAACAAAGACAAAATGCAGGGATCTAGATTGCCTGTCATCTATGGCAGTTAAGGCAAAAGAGGCTTGTTTGGCAAAGCAGCAAGAATTCCATCTGTGATATCTTGACAAACACACAGTGGCACTGAAGGCATCAATCAGAAGACATACAATTAAAATGAAACTCTGTACGCTTACACCCACTTCAAAATGTGGAGTCGGCAGGGTTTTGGCTTCTGCGATTTTCAGCCTGGAGGTGCTGGAACTATTTCTTAACCATGCAGTGAATATTGTGGGAGATAATTCAGTTTTAGTGCTTTAAGTTTGACCGCCAAGTATTTGTGCCAGTGTTGACTGATTGATTGATTGATCTTCTTGCCCCAAAGTAATACAGCGGCTACAAATGACATCATAGTGGAGGCCTCCAGAATAATTTTGACTGCTCGTGTTTCTCAAGACCCAAACTTCAGCATACAAGTTTTTGTGTTCCCACATCAGAAATTGGCCGCCAAAGTTGAGGATCGAATCACCAGCCTCATGGTCAACAGCAGAAGGGCATAGCCACCGTGTAGTGTGTGAGCCATTGCGAAAAGCTTGCCCAAAACATCAAGCAATGTATTCCGGGAGCAGATATTTTTCTAGGTGTTTTGGATGCAAAGTGAACGAGGCAGAGGCAGTTTGGCATTGGCTCTACTTCTACATCTGGTCATGCTGCTCTGAGCTCATAGGGAAAACCTGAGCAGGAGTAAACTTTTAATTAAAGCTTCAGGGATTAATTAACGTCTTGAATATGCACAGTAGGTTATGAAGGACATGCTTTGGATTCACTTTGACCACCTGGAGTTCTTTAACCTGCATCCAAAGCGCATTGCAGAAGTGTTTTTGCATTTCGCCCTTGTCGTCATCTGGCTGTCACGTTATGGAGTTGAGCTCGCAACCTCGTGCTTGGCAGCGCAACACCGTAGCCGCCGAGCTACCGTGGTAGGTCAAAGTCAGGATTAACCAGACGTCTACAAGCACTAGTTGTCCTAGCATTTGTACGCCTCTTCCTTGCTTTTCGTAATCTGTGACTTTAGTTGCTGTGTGCAGCATTATATGAACTTGAATTTGTAATAATCAACTCATAGCTTATTTTTGAGGTCTGTCCCCGTTGTGGTTACACTGTATTTCATCTGTATACAGTAATAACTTGCTAAATTATGATGATTTGAAAACAGGGGTCAGCCTGGCCCTGTACATGCATGTACAAGATAGCTTCTGAATAAGAAGTTGGATTGTTGGGCTGTTCTCACTATAAGTTCTGCACAGCAAAAAAGGCAAGATGAGCAGGCAGATGAGACGTCCCACAGCACTAGCTTCCAACAAGTATTTTTCAGAAAGGTGCATTAAATACAACAGACCATTATGTTTTATCAACAGTACCAGTGTGTGCAATGAAAAGTTGTACCAATGTCAAGGAGGAGGTATCTTCACTCCCGTATAAGAAATCTTAACTTCTTTGATAACACAACCGGAAGGGCGCTGAAACAGGCATCGCCTGAATGTGCAACCGTTCTGGCCTCGATAATTTCTCGTGTTATACAATCCCTACGTCTACTCAGAATGATGCACTCGTTTAACAAAGGCAAGGCACCCGCACATGCTGCAATGAGCTGACAGCCAAACTTTGTGTGTTTACTTGTTAATTACAGATTAAGAGAACATTATTGTAATGCAGCACCATAAACAATACATTAACGAAAGAAAGAATACTGAAACCGTAAGCAATCACACATAGCTTTTTATGTATCTTGGGTCATAACGCATTTTTCTCTTTGTATGTAGCTATTACAGATTAGAGGAAGTCTTAAGACTTGAAGGCCTGATGTACTAATGGGCATAACCCAGGAACACAAGTCTTCGGACCTGAACAGCTTGTGTATTAATGGACACACTCTGTAAATCTCCTAAATTTAACATTTACATTGATGCCGCTCCTCACAGTTGTGTGTAATTCTGCAAAGCCGTGGTAAGGTTGTATACTTCAGAATCATCATGAGTATCTTTTGTAGCTCTTATGTTTATTTTCTATACCACCTGTGTGCTGAAAAGTGGAACTTGGATGCTTCTCCAAGAGCATGATTATCCTGGTCATTTCGGAGCTGCAAGGATGTTGTGATGCAAAATGGATTGGGACAAAGCTCTTTTCATTGCTTTGTAATGGGACTTGTGCACTTCTGGTAAATTTGTTTCATTTAATTTAAAATTGTTTTCATTCATCTCAGAGAAAGAACACTGGTGCACTGTGTGTATCATGATAAAGAAACACATTTTTTTAATGTGCTACGTACACCAACAGTTCTCTCACATCTGGCCATATGAACATGCGACTTCTCAGAACCTGGTCAGAGACCTTTATTGGCAGCATTGTTAGCTGTGCGTGTGGTTTTGTTTTTGAGCTGTTTCATTTGGTATTCTGTAAACTGCTGGGCATTTCTTACCAAAAACCCTCAATCCCTCTCCAATCTTTTATGTTTTTGAGTGTTACGTTTCTAGAGCAGCTCTTGAACTGCTTTAGAATGCAAGTGCTGTGAAATACAATTGGATATGCCTGAAAGTCTGCAGGAGAAACTGTTATAATTTTTTTACTATAAACAGCGGAATTCCCTTAATTGAACCTGGCGATGATATCCAAATTTGATCCAAATTATTCAATCTATTACTTGAAAAGTGTTTAACCTCTGTTAACTGTTTTCGGTGCATTTGAACACGTTAAGGTAAACAGTGGGCTGATTTACATTGAAGTAATGCATACTTGCCAGTTCTCCTGAATTTTCTGTGATGTTAATGAATTCGGGCTCATTTAAAAATTTTACAAATGTTTTGTCAAGTTGTACGAAAAATACTGTTGCAAAAGGTTTTCCTTGGTGATATCCAACCATACTCTTAGAAGACTTCCGGCGGTGAAAAAAAACCAGAGGGGGTACCTTTTTTGAGCAAGTTAATTCAAACGATTTCCTGAAGCAAGCGAAATCGGCAACAGCATAACACAACAGCATAGTTTCTCAAAAAGTCAGTGCGCTGCTCGTCAATTTGTGCCGTTCCAATTTTCCTGCTGCTTGTGTGCCAGGTATAAAGGTAAATCATCGTTAATACAGCGCATATGTATCCCGCAGAAGGCGTGCAGTCAGGACAAATGCAAAAAAAAAAAGTGTGATATCCTCTTTCCCCTCCTTGCTGTGTAGTACGCCACTAGATTTTTACAGATTTGACAGCTCGCAGTTAGGCAGGTATAAGTAATGTAAGTTAGTCATACCGTATTTCCTAAATGGAAGTGCATGCCCTGGAATAACACTGCAGCATGTCAAAACACCGAATGAAAGGCACAGAGAAACGAGACAGTGTTCTTTAATGTCCCTGTTCTGCCACTGTCTCATTCCACTGTGAGCCAGCTAGACGAAACACTGCTGGGAGCTGTGGCTCTACTGGAACTACAGGAAGCTGATAAATAACCTCTCATTGGTAGTGAAGTGTACAGTTCTTTGCTTGCTACAGGGCCACTGTAATCAGCAGTGGCACCAGCAGCCTCGTTATGTACTTGTCCTATAGCGATCATGATGGCATTGCACTTAAAATGTAGTTAGATACCAGACTTGCAATGTTAGTTATTGTTGTTTGACTAAGAACAAAGAGAGAATGTGTTTAGTCATACTGCATGATGACTTCTCAGGGCGTTTCTGGGAAAGTAATGAACTGGCCTGCATTCTTAATTCACTGGTACTTTAGGTAAATAAGGTAAGACCCACTGTAAATGATATGACTCTGTTATAGCTAGTTGGCCTTGGAAAGGGTGCCCCCCCCCCTTTCCCCTCGTGTTACAATTGTGATAAGCCATGGCAACTCTGCAGTGCTTTAGAGATTGAGTAGATGCAGCAAGTTTTCTTTTAATCCTCTGGCTTCTAGATGTTGAAGTGTGCGATACTTGTACATGTGCAATGCTGTACAAAGCTTGGCAGCGTCAGATGTACAGCTCATGAAATTTATTCGTCAATTGTGGCATTTTGCTTTGTGCGATACAGTTGAACCTCGATACAGCGAACACGGATATAATGGATATTCAGATCAAGTAAATATGAAATATTTCTCGCTGATATCAGCATGTAACAAATATATCCTCATAAAAAAGGTCAGATATTATGAATTTATTTTCATATTGAATGCACTTCGTTGTATGGAGGCTCGACTGTATATTAAGAGCAGATACAGTAAACCTTCGTTTAATGAAATCACTTTAGTCTAAATTCTGCATAGTTCTGAATGCAATGCACGCATTTTACAGTGGGTCATTCAAATTGGGGTAGTGTCAGTGTCTGTTTAGTGCCAAGCAGCAAATCTGCGTAGGACAGCTTGGTGCAGCGTGCAGTGGCTACCCTTTGCTTTTCTTTGTGTCAACCTGGACAGGCAAATGCTGCTGTGAATGCCATTCCACCCCTTGGCAGCAGCTCTTTGGGATAGTGGTTGTATCATGTGATCATAACTGAAAGATAACGTAGCTGCTGATAGGCATCATCATAATCTCACTGCTTTTATATTGTCCCCATTCAGTGCAACTTCATTTCAATGCACTGTATTGTGTGGACAAATGTAACTCAAACAGAAAATTATGAAGTAGAGCGCCTTTTAAAGGGACACTAAAGGCAAATACTTAGTCAACGTGGACTGTTTAAATACCATTACAGAAACCTCGCAACGCTTGTTTTGCGCCAAGAAAAGAGTTAGTTTACAAGAAAATTGCATCTGAAGGGTCCGAATGCCTTTTTCGAGATTCAAATCTCCCGCCACCCACCTGGGAGAGTGGTGACGTTGCATACGCTATCACCACCCTCTGCTGCAGTCGGTGAGTAAAACCCCGCCTGACAGATGGCGGTACTGAGCCAAGACAGAGTGGTGGATTCGCCGCTGCAGCTGCTTTTTGGTCAAGTCAGTCAAGTGACGTAGGCCGCTTGGGCACCCCACGACCTCACATGGAAGTTGAATTATCTGCTACTTGCAGTTTGTGCTAGTTTCGCGAGCCAGCAAAACCAGCACAGCACTACGCGATAACGAAACTGCTGAAACGCGAAAGCGTGGACGGCGCAGAGTTGAGTGAACATTAACCCTTTCGACCACCCGCGTCATTGTCGAGGGTGATTTCAGTGAGCTCTTTTTTCTAAAGAATGAGACAGCACTGCTCAAGTAGCATTTTATTTCGTCTTATAATACTATGCAAGAATGGTTTTTGCAACGGATGGTTGAGTACTAGTGACAGAATTTAACCGAGGGGTGCTTTCATCATCGGGCAAGTGCTTGAATGTCCCGGAGGAGTCTCTAACCATGTCCTGCATTTACCTCAATTTCTCGATTATTAAGGCTCTGTTCGCGATAATATTGACGCCTTAGAGATTCTCGAGCGCTAATCTATCACTTTAGCTTGACTTAATATTTGCCTTTAGTGTCCCTTTAAGAATAATACCATGAAAGTACAGTTTTGTATACCCTCTGCTATCCATAGGCAATGATGATGCAGGCCTCAAACTATGTCTACAAGCTGAAGTAATGCCAATATGCAAAGGCTTCTCCATGTAAATGAAACAATGTTCTCTAATTAGCCCTAACTTATTCTCACATTTCATTTGTCCATGATAGTATGCTCTATGAGCCCTCCAGACAGAGTGTGCATTTCCTGTGCCTATTTTCGAGCCTCTTTGCTTTTAATGAAATGCTGCTTGCAACAAACTCCATTTCCTGTCCCAGTGATTTTGTTATAACGAGGGTTTACTGTAGCTGTACATCCTCTTATTAGCTTTCATTACCAAGGCTTTGCCCCCACCTATGTGAGCGCATAAACTCTATGCAGGCTTGTAAGCAGGTGCAGTGATGTTGCACACTGTAGATAGGGCAAACCCAACACGCATTGTAAAACAGATACATGGCAGAAGTGTATAGCGTACTTCCTGCATAGTGGAACTGCAGCTCTTGCACCAAGCTCACTTCATTTGAATTTCACCAAGTGCAGGAGTGTGAGTACAAAATGAGTGACAGCAATACATACTGGTTCTTGCATAACAGCTTGGAATTCCAAGAGAACAAAGAGAAAAGTATTTTTGTCTGCTGGTGTTTCGGTGTTGTGTCAAGGATTGCATATGCTACATATTTACTTGCTTTTTCTTAACATGTTTTGAATGCTATATTTTCAAACTGGACATTTTACCAGTTGCTGCATTCCACATTAATGTACCTGTGCTTCTGGCATGGGAGGAGCATGTTCCTGAAGTGAGAATCGGGCATTTGTAATAACAGGAAAGCTGCATGTCTATTAAAATCACTTAGTCACTTCTCTAGCCAGGCATTAGAACATTTGTCAAGCTGCTTATCTGGCCTTTATGTAATAGTGTATTATAAAAGGCTGCTTAAATCTCCCCCGTAAACTGGAATTAGGCTGCTTTTTATTAACAGCAGGTTTAATATTGTCATACGATGTGGTCCTAAATGTGGCACCATCTGCAATGCAGCTAGTTCGCGAAAATAGTTTCAGTTCTTAATTGTTATGCTGTGCCCATTAGCATAAGACATTATTTATTGCCTCGTGTAAATATAATTCGATGTGTGTGCGTGTATGTATGTGTGCACGCATCATCACTATTGTGTATTTCGTTTGTCCTCTTATTGTTGTTTAGACTGCATACATTACCTTCGAACTTTGCGACTGCAAAAGTGACTGACTGCGTGCATGGGATCAGGAGAACTGACCTGTAACTAGCGAGGAAACGGCGTTCGCCTTGTTGGAAGGTTGAACTGTGTAATGAGCAAGTTTTGTGTGCACTAGCTTTTGTGATCCATTCTCCTAGTTGTAATTCAGTGCACTGCGCTTATCCAGCAGCCACGGCATGCAGGCGGCAATTGGCCGTCAGCCTCAAGTGAAACTTACATTCTCGTCGGTGTAGTTATTTTCATTAATGCTAGTGCATTTAAGGGGAATATGTTTCTTGAAAAGTGAGTATCGAGTGGACCGCTTGCGAAACACGCCCATTTTGTGTCCTGTCGCTGTATTGCATTGTTGACAATAAACGTATTTCCGTTACACCGTTATGGCTTTTTTACTTTTTGTCGCTGTTTGCACACATGTAACCTCGTTTTATACAGACACTACAGTGAGATGATAGTCACGCGTCGCTACTTTCGGACAGCTGCTTGGTCAAGTCCCTTTGCTTTTGGAGAACGGTGAGGTTTTCTATCTGTCGCATCCTCTGCCTCTCCAAGTCCTTGATCACGCCTTCGTGGAGTTGCAGGCGGTCCACTTCTTGCTTATAATGGACGTAGAATACGATTCCTAAGCTCGCCGCAACAGAACCGGCAAGACACACCTTCGCCATTGTCGACATGGCTTCCTCGCACGGGACAAAAACACGTCACGCTCCAGACACGGTGAATTCACGCGTCCAACGCGAGAAAATAAAAGAAAACCGGGGCACATTCACGCGGAGCGTCAACAAACTTGAGAACCACCACACGCGCCGCTACGCAGGCGACATTCTTCACAGGCGATGATCGAGCACCACAAACAAACCACCAGGGGGATCAAACGCTAGACGATCTCTCATGGCGGTAGCATCGTTTCAGAAACAAACGCCGCAGGTTAAAACTTTTAACCGACACAGATCGTCTTTGGTGTGTCTGACATGGCTGCACCGAGAGCGTCGTCCTTGCTGCTTGCGTTCAAAGCAAAGGTGAGAGGGCGAGCATTTCGAGGTGATCGGTAGCAATGTTCAGCTAGGTGGCCGCTGCCACCCATCAGCTGCTTACGTTGCGATCTGTGCGAGAAGGGAAGTTTAGCGTCGCTTTAGTGACCTGAATTTTGCGCATGTAATTCGTATACGTAGATCAAACGCGTGTACAAAGCTTTGCGGCGTTTACGGCCGAAATATCTTGATCTGTGCCGTTGGGTTATGGGGCGCCTAGCCCTCGCTTGCGATATGGAGCAGTTGCTCCTGGTCGCCTTGCGCGATCAACGGATCAGCAGCAGGGTGCCTTGGCTTTTATTGCGTAAACTTTATCGCGCCTCCTAAACGTACGTGCAATCGAAAGAATTCATTTTTGGGCTTGCCGAGGCGTTCATCTTTTCTCGTGAATTTTAGGTGCGCCAGTGGTGCTTTGTGCGTCCGCTAGTGTTGATTTGCGAAAGACGTCGCACGTAGTTGCACCTGACCTTTTCGGCGGCAAAATTAAAACTGTTGCTATATAGCACTCCGAAAGCCGCCACACGGAAAGATAATTTTGCTCAAGAACCCGATAGCGGCTCTTAAATTACTTCGGAGTGAATTTATGCTGAAAACTGACTTACTGGAATCTAACTCCGAAAGCCGCCACACGGAAAGATAATTTTGCTCAAGAACCCGATAGCGGCTCTTAAATTACTTCGGAGTGAATTTATGCTGAAAACTGACTTACTGGAATCTAACTCCGAAGTGATTGCGTACCGTTGCGACGTCGACTTTAAAGTATCGCGGGGTTTTATTTCAGATTGAAGAGTCGGTTGCACTGGTTCCCGACATGGTGGCCGAAGAAAAGTTGAAAGCTGTTCAATTTTGGAATGTGGTTTCAGAGAGGTTACAGCAGATTGTGAATGACAGCGCTGCCGACATCAACGCGTTGGCCCTGAACATGCATGGCGAGGACATCAATGTGGTATGGAGGTCTCGGCTTTGGTTTGACTTCGACAACTTGAGGCTTTCGAGATGGCATGCATAGTTGAAATTTCTGAGACAGTTGCCACAAAGTGAAGTTGTGGAATGTATACCCAGCTCCAGTTGCACTTGCTGCCTTTTCGTGGGTTGACTGTAAGGAATTTTTAAAAATCGCCCATGGCAGAGCGCACAATTCTAGTCCTTAAGCTGGATTACTCGAAGAGGCGGACAAAACGTGCATAAGAAGTAGAATAGCATATTATAATGATCTAATTAACAAAATTCCAATAGCTTAAGCTTTTAACCGCTTACTTTATCATACATATTGCAATTTGTTAGTTGTAATTGGTGAATTTGCAATGCATACCTACTTTAAACGAATTCTCAGAAGGGTACTTGTTTCTCCAAAGTGTGCGATGGAATGCATTAGCATTCCAGTAATTTTTATGCTTCAGTGCATAAAGTGGCATTTTTACCACAAGTGTGATGGCTCGTATCTCGAAACCAGTGTCGTCCTCAGGATTTGTACATCCTCCTTGCAAGCTCACCAGCTACAAATGCCCTGTCAAGTAACTGAACACCTAATTTGTGAACCTTTTTAATTAGTCAGTTATGCATTTTGATTTATTGTGCGAACAATGTCCACCTTTTCAAGAAATACAGGTCAAATCGTACACCAAATACAAGACTTAATTAAACTAATATAAATCTATATTGGAATGTTCGCTTGGTTATGTAGTCTGTTAGTGTGTGCCATTGCAGAGTTTTAATTAGCATAAAGAGATGAATAATTAGAGTATAATTTCACATAAGTATAGATTTAATATCGCTAAAAAAAACTGGAACAGCAGTGGAACAGAACTAACTCGTATATTTGCAAGAAGGCTGGAAAACATAGTTCAAGCAGCTTAGCAAAATAATAATGAGAAAGCTAATTTGTTATCCATAAATACTACGTTTAGCGCAAGACAACGGACACAAGAAAGGCGACAGGACAAAGCGCCTTGTCCTGTCGCCTTTCTTGTGTCCGTTGTCTTGCGCTAAACGAAGTATTTATGGATCTGCACCAATTAGCCCGCCAACACATTGTGCTGAACTATCTAATTTGTTATGTTACATTTGGTATCGCTTTAACAAAAATATGCATTCCTTATTCTCATTGCTGTTCATAAAAAGTTTCATGCATAATTGGTTTGTTTGTTCATTTGAACAGTTTAGGACAGTAAAACCACTGATCCAGCTTTGGTTGCAATAGTTATAGTGGCTAGTTCATTAACTTAGTGATGCTCATTTACCATTGTGTTGTTTATTGTGGCTGAAGGCTTCACTTCACGATGAACAAGAATCACAAGCAAAAATGGCACAGCCCTACATTGAAGCCCATGCCTATAGATCGGAAAACCTGTACACGGGTGAGCAATGTTTTGTCTCCTGTTGAGACCATTTGTAAAGCAACAAGGAATTACAGCAATTAAGGTCTTCTTGCAGTTCTTAAGAGAGGTGATGTGGAGATAAACAGGAGTTTTATTAGGCAGCACATTACTCACAGCTGTGAATATAAGAGATTACACAGCAATCACTTATTAACTAATTATATGTAAATATATACTAATTAACATTCTAATTCATTCTTTTGGAGAATATGTTACAATTGCAAAATTAAAAAAAAGTTATTTGCTGAAGGCATGTCTGCTTAGTGAATGCCAGTGCATTACATCACTATTGTGCAAACAGATGTCTTGACCCTAGCGCTTGTGTAGACATGCATCACTGACTGGCTCCTTCTAAAATAATTAAATATAAGCTCGCTTTGTGAACTATAGCAGTGTATGGGATTTATCAGGGATTGTTGCACAATTTCTGACAAATCAGGTGTGGCAGGGCGTTATTGAAAAAGGTTGCAGTGTACTCCGAGGTTACCTAATGTTTTCTGTGAAGTGCCTCGGAAGCTAAAGGATGTGCCGAGAGATGGTTGAGCAGATGGTTCAAAATAAAAAATCTAATGAAGGATATGTTACATATTTGTGGCTGTAATTGTGCTTATGTTGAATCAAAGTCAATTGTTTTTGCCATTAGGGGAGTTATTGTTAATTTGCTTGAGATGCTTCACTCATTGATGAGCCAACCCACCACACCCTTGAGTACTCATAAAAAATTCCTTAGAATGGTCATGTTCTCTGTAGTTTATACATACACATGTACAGATTTGACTTTAAAAACATATTACAGTGTAACGGCTATTACTTTAAATTTCTCTTGTTTGCAGAAGCCGTCGAAGAGTTTGATGTCACGGCTGCTTCGGAAGGCCACCAGCAGGAACTTCTGGCACTGTCTGCCGAGCTCGAGCAAGTGGGTTCATCGCAGCCTTCTGCTCAGGGAAATTTCAACAGCGTGCCTCTGGAGCAGGGGAGCCTTGATGTGTCTGAAGGGTCACTTTCCAAGGACTCGACAGTGCTGCTCATTTCAACTCAGGCAGAGGACTGCCCTGCAGATGCCAGGTTTGATGTTGCACATCAGCAGAGCCACAATCCTCAGGTTTTATCGCAACATGAGTATGGCTCAAGCAGCAGTCTAGTCCTTCAGGTGAGAAATGTGGCTACCAACGAACTCTTAGGAATTTTTTGCTAGGTTTAAGAGTTTAGACTCATTCTACAATTTTACGAATGTTGCTCCAAATCTTATGGAAATAATATTCGGTTTGTGAAAAAGACTTAGAGAAATTGTAACGGTACCTGCAATCTTTTTTGGCAGTAGAAGGTGCCATATAGCAGAGGAGTACTTGCTTTGAGCAAGTTTATTCAGACAAGTTCCTGAAGCAGGCAAAAGTGGCAACAGCAAAGTCTGTGAGGAAGTTCTGTGATCTAAAAATAATGTGTCGCTTTTCAGGCTCTGCTGTTCATAGATTACTGCTACTTGTGTACTGCATCTTTTAAATTGTCCTAAATAAAGTGCATATGTATCCCATAAAGGTGCTAGCTTTCTCACCCTTTGTCATGTCTACAGGATTTGTGTTCATTTTAATGTTTACACGTTGGGAGATATGGCAATGTGTGCCAATGCAAAAGCATTTGAGAAGTCGTTGAGCGGTTTTCCTCACTCAAATTCCTGTATTTGCCTATGTTTGGTCACAATTTGTTGGCTATAGTCGGATACAACTTTAGAAAAAAGGGGGCGTTTGCTCCTCCTAGGGGGAGGCACACGAGCACCCACCAATAGGCGCGAACTCTGGACTAATGTCATCAGCCGGACGGCCGGTGAGCCCGCCGACAAAGAAGACGGCCGCCCGCACTTTGAACTGGGCGAGGTCGCGCAAGCTGTGTGCTTCAGCCCCTCATCAGAGTGAATTCCAGAACTGTTTGTGATTGTCTATCATGCCGGAAATATTACTACGAGCTTACGGTGCGGCATTTGTGCTGCGTGCGTTTATTCTGAGCCGTGATCCGGTGAAGGAACATTGCAGCGAGCATCGCTGGCGCTGCGCTACGCTTTGCCTGAAAACAGGATCCCGCGGCGACCGCTACGAACACACATCCTGCGTGTTTCTTCCATGTTGTTTTATTTCGCTCCCGAGTGAAGTTACGACGAGGAAAGTTTTCCAAAGACTGGTGCCTACTGTTAGCGGCGGGTGTGTTCGTGTACTGTGTCGCTGCGCTTTTCGTCAGACGGGGTGAAGTGATGGAGCAAAACCATTCTCAGGAGAAATCAGAAAAGTGTGCGTGCATGAAACAAACTTACGAGTGTCTCAACAGAAAATATTTGCAGAAGAAGCCTTCAACGCAAAGATTTGTCACCGTCAACTTAGCGTGAACGATCATTGTCAGCAGTGAGATAGCCGAGCGTCTAGCGATGGTGTTCGAGTGTTGTGTAGCACCGTCGATTGATTGCTGTCCGCCAGTGCTCACTGCATGCGCAAGCTGTAGAATGCATGCTGTGAAATTGTGAAAACACAAACCAAAAAAATATAAATTTTATGCTATTTAAAACTAAGAGTATTTATTTAAAACGACAATGAAGCATTTTTGAACCTTCCTGCCTCGACCGTATTCTCGCCCCAGGTTTGCAATGGTTGCGATAAATGTATTGTTTTATATAAGTACTTTTTCAATTGCAACTGATCCATTTTAAGCTTGGAAAACTAGTAGTAGATGCGCCGTGTACATGTAAACAAGCGCAAAAGACATGCAGAACTGCTGCTTCTACTTTTATCACTTGCAATGAAGCTAGAGAGCAGACGACGGGCAGCGTTGTAGAAGGCACGGGGTTATTTTTCTGTCGCTATCCGGCATGTGCTGTAGCACATGAGAGCTCTGCTAAACCAGTCATTGAAATACAAAAGTCTTTATTTATGTTGAGAATTACGCATTTCAGGAGCACGATTTTTCGAGCGGGACTATTTTAGTTGCGGAGGCAATCGGCTGTCGCGCTTCGGTCATCTGGGCGGGGCTTCCCTTTTTTCTAAAATTGTATCCGACTATAGGTGGTTACGGTACAATGAGCAGAATTGGTCTCGCAACAAGTACCTACCTGCGAGACCGTGCCTTTTCAAAATTATGAATCGGAGAGTAAGGGGTCAACCTGTAGTCGGCTCTCCACTTCAGCTTGGGCGTAATTGTGAGGCCACATGGCTTTTGATTGCAGCATCTACAGTCTAGTACACTGTTAATGTGAACACCTAATAGGTAATTTAGTGAGACTAACTACTGCAGTTCTTGAGTCTAATGCAAATCTAACAGATGTTTGTCTACAAACCATCATGGCATGGGTTTTTGGGATGCTGTTTACTTCTACAGATGCCAGCAAAGACAGCAAACCTAGGACAGAACAAGGACGACTCTGAGCAGTGGCAGTCCTGTCCAGAGTATGCCACCAAGCCAAAGGTTCAGAGGAAACGCCGGCCTTCGACAAGGAAAGCAACTGCAAAGAGCTCTGCTAAAAGAAGTGCCACAGCGGGTGTAAAAAAAGCTGCTGGGATGACAACTGCCACTGATATGAGACCTTCTGATGTAGCATCAAGTGTTCAGTTGGAAAGCACTCAGGTAAGCCTCAAGGAAACCTTGTAACCCATCTTGAGAGTTAGCCTAATTTAAATCTTGAGAACAGCTCCAATACAAGGTTCTAAATAATGAAGTTCACGTGAAACCAAGATGAATTTGTATTCTCACTAGAGCTAGTATGTTCACTTGACTACCCAGTGCCTGTACCAAAGCTTTGTTCATAGGGAAGACTGAGAAGACACAGAGCCTAGAATTTAAAATTGAAGGTATTGCATTTTTCAACTTGCTGCCTTAGCATTTTGGCAGCTGCTGTCATATTAGATGATTTCGTTGTGCTATGACTTACGGAGGCACTAAGGAGATGCATCCTTGGTGGGGTTGCTTCAAAAAGCAACATTTCAGCCAACAGTCATAAATTTTTTTCTTAAAAGAGTTTGCCCAGTGAATAGCTCATGTTTTGTTACTGCTAGAGCAACCATGATACTTTCCCTAATAAAAGCATGACTGTCAGGTCACTTTAGGTGTATTTGCAAATACCGAAAAGAGTATTAAAGAATTTGTGCTGTGTGTCTCTGTCCTGTTTCTTGAAGCTTTCAATCTAAAAGGAGTAGTGACAATATTTTCGAGTCCTCTTTATTATTATTATTTTTTTGCCTTATAGAAAGGTCTAGTACCTCTAAACCCCGGACAAAATACTGTCAAGCCTCACAGCGCCCTAAATAACTTTAAATAATAACTTTACTACAACCGCTTTCGGTTTTGTTTCTGTGTGTTGTGACGTCATCGCTATGCATGTGCCATGTGGGAGCAAGGCATTGGGACGTTTTGCTATCTGCTATGCTGCTACAGTGAACCTCAATGAACCTTTCGCATCACAAGTTTACGCAAACTTTATACCCATAAAGTTTCGGAATTGAAATCCATGTGCTCTGTAGATTCTGCGGCCTCCACCAGCTGTCGCAACGAGCCTGCTCGCCATCAAAACACCTTTGAAATACTGTGCTCGGATGGGGCTTCTTGCGTTATGTGACTCCCAGTGCATGGGCATTGCCATGAAATCCAGCCCGAGTTCGCAATGTTCATGCCGAAAGTTTTTTTCCTGCCTAAAAAAAAAATTCTAGACAAAATTCAGAATGATTTCTGGCACCAGGGGTTGTTTTGGTTGGCGGTGTATGACAGCACAAAAATATTTCAGGGAGGGAGGGGTTGAAGCTCCACAAGCCCCCCCACCGGCTATGCCCCTGATCACTGGGCTTGCTGTCCACTGTTCATAAGTGCAGCAAATAACTATTACACACAAGTCGAAGCTGCACTCTTGGGATGTGCAAGTGGACGTTGTAAACAGTATAAACGCCTCCTACTGTATTCATTGTTTTTTTTTTAAACTGTTACTTAATCGCATGCTTCCTGTAGTGGTACCAATGTGTTGTTTTAATTTCAGGGCGTCGAAACAACTGAAGTAATTGTGATTCAGACTCGGAAGAGGCCTAAGAAATCGAAGGAGGAGAAGGACAGACAGTGCAAGGTCTGCCTGAAGGAGCTTCCCAACAATTCTTCATTGACAAGTAAGTGTTTTTTGGTTTCTCTCTATGTGGCTAGACTGAAGGCAAGAAAAAATGAGGCGGGAGCTGTGCCTAGAATGACCACGTATAGCATTGCCACTTTTCACTTGTTTGTGATGCAATGTCAAGTAGGCGACCAATTGGTCATTTATAAAGTGCCTACAGGGGGTGTCCAAAATGTGGTGGCCACCGGAATACCATATACAACAGTTTGCTGCTACACCTTTTGAAGAGCGATACGATCCACCTAATCTAGGCACCTTTCCAGAAGCACCACAGGGTTGGTTTTTTATTTATTTATTCATATTTAAATGGGTCGCACTTCTGTGCCTACCCAACGAGCAAACCCGTCCGTCACGTAAGACTAAAGCGTCGAGAACACAGCGCACACGAAGCTATCTGCACTCGGCGCACACTGTCCCCATTGCAGATCGCTTTCAATATAGGGCCCTCGCGGCTGTACCATATGCAGCATCGCTATAAAGAAATAAATGTATAAAACATGCCAACTAAGCGGGTGAAAACACGGTGCACATGAAGTTATCATCACTTGGTGGACTCTGTCCCCATGACAGAGCACTTTCAGAATAGGCTGCGGCGGCACCATACGCAGCCGCCGCCATAGTACGGTTGATTACAGTTGATAATGGTTTTACATGAATGGATAAGGCACTAAAGAGCAATAATGTCTTATAATGGTCGGAACGTCATCAGCATGCCTGGTGCTGCGAACTGCAGTAGTTTGCTTGCGTCAACAACTCATCTTGTGCCGCCGCCTGCAGCAGTTCATGTCGCCATGGCACTGTTTATACTGGTCAGATCAATTTTTATAACATTGATAATGACACTGGGCTGCGTGGAAATAAGCAAGCGGCACAATGCTTATGCATACTTACACAATTCGCAGAGGAGTTCCTGCATGAGGAGGAGGAGGAATAAACTTTATTTGTAAAAATGAGCTGACAGTGGAGTCATCCGAGGTGGGTGGCGTCCTTACACCAGGATGCCGTGGGCCTGAGCCTATAGCTTGGCCATGCTGACCAGACAGAGCTGCAAATTTTTATAATAAATGTTCTCTCTCTCCTTGAAGTACATGAAAGCATGATCTTCAAAGTTGATTTCCACCACTTTGAGGCAACCGTCGCTGATGGCTGCAATTTGTACAGCACCTCCCCTCTTTATTCATGTGAAACCTTGAATTTGGCAGCTTACATTTTTTCATTGCTTATTTTGAGGAAGGCTTGGATGTGACAGTTATGATGTGGGGATAATACAACTGGCTACCCAGAAATTCTTTGTGTCACATTTGCTCTTACTGCTCTAGCCAGTCAGTGCGAGCAGACTGGCAACCTGTCTAGCAAGCTTGCTGGGAGGCGAGATATACAGTCGAATTCCATTAATTCGACCCTGACAGAACCAATGAAATTGACCAAATTATTTGGCGGGTCAACCTAAACAAGATGCAGTATTTCTACACACGCCCCTGGCAGATTCTACATGCCCGTGAATTCAATGCGGGCCCATTTTCTATGTGTACAAAGTAGAAAACTAATGTAGAAGTGACATTAAAGCTCCTAAACAAAGTAGAAATCTAATGTACACCAGATGTTTTAGCAAGGAAATGGGTAAGGTTCTAATATAAGTTGAACAATGTTGGCCAGTTTCTTAATGTCAGCTTTGCCACAATGAATTCATGCTATGCGGCAAAGCCTGTGAATGCTGTGAAGGTGGTTTTGGTTTCGTATCCGATCGCACGGTGCAACCAATTTTCGGCCTCATTGCCCTGAATAAAAGAAAAGGTCACGGTAAACTAAAAAAAATACTGTAATCATACATTGTGAGCTATGGTTATTGCTTAAACATCTTCCTAGGGCAGGCTGAAAATAGGTGTTTTCGACGAGAGATTGATGCGTGTTCAACGTATTCATTGTCCCTCAAGCTTCACAAGCACAGATGCTGCCACTAAAGGGGCATCACTATTGGGGTCACCATAGGGTCAGGCGCGTGTGTGCTGTCTGGTTGAGTTCAAATTATCCGGTGAAGGCCAATTTTAGAATCGAAATAACAAAAGTCTGGGCCCATCGAAATGCATGAATGCCGTCCAGGACCTTCAGTCGTGATTGACTTAACCAAACGATCGAATTAACTAGAGTTTAATTAACGGAAGTGTGCTGTATTATACTTTTCACTGCTTGCCCCATCAAACACTCGCTGGTTCGTAGTAGCCATTCGCTCATTTTGCAGTGTTTTCCAGTTGACAAATAGAAAGACAAGAGGGCCATTCACTTATGAGTGAGGTTCTCGGTAACTCTATTCGGGGACCGCTGGTTTGCACAAATCCTTGGCTGTCTTCTTATATTTGTTCATGCAGGTGTGCTCATGCACAAAGACTGACTAAAGCAAATTGCGTTAGTGCCAAGCCAAGAGTCGCAACACGTGTAATTACTCAAGTTCAAAGTTGATGGTACTCTGAGATAAGACTGGCAAAGGCGTTGTGAAGTGTCACTGCTCATGCCAGTCTCTGTCAGGAGTGAGTCGTAGTTTTGCGGATGCTTTCAGAGATAAACAAACATGCAGTGTGAGTCAGGGTAGTCACGCACGCTAGAGGAGTGACCATTTGTTATTTTAGCAGTTCTTTTCGTGCTACTCTTCACATAACTGCAGAAATATAAACAGAGGCAATTGAGGCAAGCAATGGACACGTCACCACGTGATCAAACATGACAGCGTCTACGGAATCGCTGCGATAAGGGTCAATAAGTTGCACAATGGTGGCCAGTTTCTTAAAGTCGGCTACCAACATCCTTTGGTGTGCTGTACAATTACAACAATCCTGTGTGTAGGGCACCTGGGATGTAGCTGCCTCAGTCTACCTTGTTCAGAATCATAAAAGAGTGTCATAACATTTCTTTGTGGCTTCTTCTTGCAGCCCACATGTGGACCCATGAACGGCCATTTGCTTGTGCAGAATGCAGTGCTCGTTTCTCCACAAAAAACAACCTTGTAGGTATGTACCGCCACTTGGTCCGGTTCCAGTTATGTTGCAGTTAGGTTTTGGTCAAGTTAGACATGAAAAGTTACTTTGACTTCTCTTGTCTTTATTCAGATGTGTATACACTTCACAGTGCTACACACCAACAAGGCGTAACAAAAATAAACGGGCAAGGACACAGGCCTGATGAGGCACACACCGTGGGGCATAGATCAAAGAGCATTTGGTTGGCGAAACACAACAAAACAATCCAAGTAATAAAATACGTCTACACAAATACATGCAAGTGCACATAAATGGATGAATACTGTTGCAATAAGCGTTGCACAGATGCATTCACTGAGTTATATACCAACTACACGCCAAAGGCAGCAGCAAAAAAGGAAAAGAACACAGTTTAAATGATGCAGTATACAAGAACACAAAGGAAATGCCAACTGTGCAGATTAAGCGAAACCAGTACTACCACTCAACCTACCACTAATAACTGCTACTTACTACTACTCAAATGCTACTACTCCAAGAGCAAAATATATTGCCAGTATGATGTTTGAGCAGAGCAACATCACAGCAACATTGTTTCTCTTGCCTCTGTGTGCTTACCTGTGTGTGCCTGACGTTCATGTCCCATTGGGTGTACAGTTGTGAGCGAAAGCTTGTGCTACATTTTTTTTTTTTCCTTCACAGCCTGGGCATGCCAGGTGAAGTCGAGGGGTACAGCCTATGCGCACGTGTTCGACCAATGAAATGTATTGAAACAATTCCACAGTTTCGAGCTATGCTAAAACAATTTTTGGGGTTCAGGCTGTTGCCTCCAAACTTTTGCTTGCAACTGCACCTTAAGTTTTGTTTATTCCTTTGTGAAGGGACTCTAAAGAGGAATGCTAAGATGGATGGGTAGGTTACGCTTCTGGAATAGCAAAAACAGAAGTCTTGTCCTGAGTAGGGTCTTGGTAAGACTGAAAAGATGGTCATGAAGATCCCAAGCGAAGTTTCTCACAACGTCTCGAGGTGTTGACTGCGTCGGCTTCGGACTGGTTAACAGTTTATCGATAAGTAAAGGTTAAGCATTCTTAAGGAACCAAATACACAACCTAGCAAGTTCTGAGAACTTTTGCTGAGCTAGAACGTCCTAAACTTGCCAATATATTTCAAGAACTTGTGACATCACATGGATGTACCAGCACTGAAGTTCATCCAGGCAAAAATGTATAAAGGAAAACTTTGCCCTTCCTTCTTAGCCACCAATAACCTGAGAGGCTGGCCGCCATCTACCATACAGTTGCAAGTCGAGTGTGTCATGTAATGTACAATTCCTGTGGACAGCTATCAACTTCCTGTGGTGTGCTGTACAATTAAAATAATCCTGTGTACAGGGCGCCTGGAATGTGGCTGCCTCGGTGTACCTAGACATGAATGACAGACAACAATAGTAATGCCAGGCTTTGCCAACCAAGACAAATAAATTTGTTTGCTTACCTATAATATCTCTCCATCTGTAAAGAAGACACCGGACCACCTAAAAATAGTGGTAATAGTACTTCATCAGACTGAGAACGAAATAATACTCTAGGCAAAGCATGAGAATGCAGAGAAATGTGGAGGTGCTGAGAAATTTACTAAAGGGACACTAAAGGCAAATGTTAAGTCAATGTGGCCTGTTAAAATACCATTCCAGAAGCCTCACAGCACTTGTTTCGTGCCAAGAAATGACTTCGTTTAAGAGAGAATCTCCTCTGAAGGGTGCAGATACCTTTAGCACAATTCAAATTGCCCGCCCATGAGCGGGGGAGTGGTGACGTTGGATACGCTATCTCTGCCCGTTACAATTGTCTGTGAGTAAAACGGCGCCCTACAGACGGCGCTACGGTTTGTTTTGCAAAATGCCAAGTCGCGGCCATGGAGAAACCGAGCCAAGACAGAGAGTTGGATTCACCACTGTAGCTGCTTTCGCTCCATTGGCGTGGACTGTTCGGGCATTGTGAGATACCATATAGATGCGGGAATCTCTGCTACCAGCATTTTGTGATAGTTTTGCGAGGCAACAAAACCAGCGCAGTGCTGAGCGATAACAAAACTACTGAAACGCAAAGGTGCTGGCGGGTGCAAAGTCGAAGGAAAATGAAACCTTTCAACCGCCCACGTCTTTGTCAAGGGTGATAGGCGTGTTTTTGTCATCGGGCTATAACTTGAATGTCGCTGCTGAGTCACAAGTAGTTTCCTGTATCTACCTCAATTTCTCGATTACTAAAACATTTCTCACAATAATATTGGCACCTTAGGCGTCCTTGAGCATTGATCTATCACTTTAGCTTGACTTAATATTTGCCTTTAGTGTCCCTTTAAAAACAGTACAGTTAGTCCTAGGATGTTGTAAAACTAAAAGTGAAAGCGCAAACTGTTGTGTGCATTACTTGATTGTTTGCTAGTTTAGCAGCAGAGGGAAAGCTGGGCAGGTGACATAAGGCAGATAACAGGTGGTATAATAGATGTAACGATATGGGGGCCAAGAGCAGGGAAAAACAATCGAGGGTAGCAGAGCATCGATGGTGTGATGAGACTAGGAAACTTGTAATCGGATGGTGAAGTTTCTGACAGGGATAACTGGAGGTCACTTGGAGAAGCGTTTGTCCAGCGATGGATAAATAATGGGCTGCTGATCTTGGTGACTAATATGCAGCCATGCAGTGGAATGAAGCACTCCCAGTCCTTGGTTGTGTCCTTATTGTCGAGCCTCTGTGGTGACAAGCCTGTCATGCGCCTCTCTCGTGCCCACTAATTTTTTGTTGTTATTGTTGTCATCGTCATAGTTGTTTTTCTTCAGTTTACAATTACAATTGTTATCTTTTGGAGGACATAGAATACAATGCTTAATACCTTCCTTTATTCTGTGCATGTGTTGCAGTTCACCAAAGGACTCATTCAGGTGAAAAGCCATACGCGTGCAATGAATGCAATGCCAGCTTTTCAACACGAGGAAACCTCAAGCGGCATGTGAAGACACATACGGGCGTCAAGCCCTGGAAATGCAGCCACTGTGAGCAGTGCTTTACCGAGAAGAAGACTTTAGTTGCTCACATGCGACGACACACTGGCGAGAAGCCCTACCAGTGAGTCTGTCTCAGTGTAGCATACTGTATCCATTCTCTCAATGTGACAACCCGTCGTGGTAGTACAGTGGTTATGGCGTTGCGCTACTAAGTCCGAGGGCGCAGGATTGAATCCCGGCAACGGCGGCTGCATATTCATGGGCGTGAAATGCAAAAACGCCCTTGTACCGTGCATTGGGTGCACGTTAAAGAACCCCAGGTGGCCTAAATTAACCCAGAGCCCCTCGCTAAGGCATGCCTCATAATCGAATTTTGGCACGTAAAACCCCAGAATTTTTGTCTCAATGTGAGGACATCGATTTGGCAGCATTCTCGGTTTCGTACCTTCAGATCGTGTTACAAACATGTCTGTAGCATTTTTGAAGTGGATGCCAAAAAGAATTTGGTATTTGTCTGGCAGTGGGATTAAAACTTCTTATCTATTGGAATGCACAGGTGTGAGCTTTGTACATGCTAAGCACCAAGCCTGCAGCTGAGCGCTAATGGCTGTGCTGTTAGCCGGGAGTATGAAATGAGAATTTGTGGCCAATTCATACTCTCAGTAGTGCATGTGCTACGAAGGTTCCTGGTAAAAAGTGAGTGTCTCCTGCTGATATCTAAGTTGTGGCAAACGAGAAGATTACTATATATGTGACCACACAAGCTGTCCCTCTCCCAGGTTCTCCTCTTGGTCGTTTTAATGACCACATACACTGCAAAGATACGACGCTACTCACATGCATAATCTACATTATATATCCGATTTTAAAATGAACGTTATATACTAATAAGGCGTTCATTATACAGCAGTGGCTGTTATTGACTTTATTGGTTCTCTGTCTTTCTGCTCCTGATGTGGCCGCCAAAACACCACCTGTCATGTCATCATAGTCGAAGTGAGAGCCCACAGCAGTGTCAGAGTTGCCATTCAAGACTTGATCCTGCATCAAGATGGCGAGTTGGGCCAGTTGGCTAGGATTAGGACAAAAGGAAACGACTCAGCGCTATGTCGTCGTTTTTGCCTTTCTTTTGTCCGTGTCCTGTGTTGCGCTGTCACAAACCTTGCAATGAAACTTGATCCTGTGCCCATGACATGCATGCTTTTATGTAGTTGTCATTGCTATGATTGCGCTTCTCTTCCTTTACATCATAATGGTTTCCGTTGTCATTGTTGGGCAAGCTTTTGTGCTAATTTGGGTTGCACTCAAGGCACTTCCTCTGAGTGGCCCCTAAAATTGCTTAGCATTGGATGCTACTTTAACACCACATGCTGGTGTAACATGCAGCAGTAAAGACAGCTTCTCATTTGCTCGTGCATTCTTCTGCACAGTCAGTCGCATTGTGGTGTTTCATACCTGCACCTTCCCAGGTGTCAGGTGTGCCAGCGGCGCTTTGCCCAGTCGGGTGTCCTGCGCATGCACATGGCCGTCCACCTGGGCCAGAAGTCGCACCTTTGCGAGCACTGCGGCAAGGCATTCCGGCAGCGCTCGCAGCTCCACCTGCACATGCAGCGGCATCAGGGGCTGCGCCGCTACTCCTGCAACATCTGCCCCTCAAAGTTCCTCACCAAGGGTACGTCCTGGAAAAGTACAGAAAGATGAGCCTCAAGTTGTTGCTGCCTGAACTGGCATTAGAGCGGAAGGTGCATGTGGTAGAAAGGACAAAGAAAAAAGAATCTGGACACATCTATCGCAGTTGAACTGGTTTATATTGGCTCTGACTTGGTTTGCAACGATGGGAAGCTCTCTCGGGATTGGAGCCAGAAAAAGCCTGCCCGTGGCAAACGGTCAGCTGCTCCCAGAGCAATTGGAGGAAGCTGCATGGCCTAAGTTTTGTCAGATCTTGGTTGGGCCTCCAGCTCGAAAGTGAGAGCACCTCTGAGCACTTCGCTGAAGCGTGGTGCTCTGTGTGAACTGGGCAAATGTTTTTCAAGCACTTGATTTCGGTCAGCCAAGTTTAAAGCGTTCCACCAGATCACTCTAGGGTGGTCGAAAGTGGCCAGTCAAACATGCCATTAGTGGCAAATGTGTCCAGGTTTTTCTTCATTCGTTATTGTCTGCAAAGCGCTTAGATTATGCTTGAGGGAGCTAGCTGTTTTGTGTTATATTTGAGTTGACTAATTTGCTGGTTTGGATGGGTACATAGAGCTGTTACAGTTCTTTGTGTTGTATTTTTCTTATTCTATACACCCATGCAGTGCTCTGAATTCCACGCAAAATGAAGGCTAGCACGTCTCCATGAAACTCGTCGAGACTTACCTTTGACGTCTTGCTCATTTGATTCAAATGACATCAACAAGTCAGATAAAGAATGTTTGCAAGGCACGTTACCATTTTTCTCAATACAGTAAAATTTTATACCTACAGTGTAAAATTAATACTATAAATTTATGTGTTGTACCGGGAACCAATGGCTATGTCTGTCAAGTTGCTCAGATGGAGTATTGAGACAGGAGAGTTGGAGTGGAAAACATTTTGTCATTTGAAGCTGCCTATGTGCAGGTCAACATGGACAGCTTGCACTTTACACATTACACATGCGCACACACTTTACACATTCTATATAACTTGCCTGGAACTTTAAGCAGGCGCATCTGTATGTAGTATCCTGATGCTAAGGCAGCTGTCAGGATAAAATCTGTTTTGCACACATACCCTGCATAGTCCTCTTTGTGAATTGTGTCTTTCGTGCAAGTTTGTAAACATATCCGGAATTTACTAGCTCACCTAGCTTTCTATTCTGTTGGACCACTTAAGCAGCATTTTTTCCCACAAGCATTACCATGTCACATCATTTAGAAGGTGCCATGCATCACTTAAATAAAGGTGTAAATTTTATGGCAGAAAGTGCATACCAGGGGGCCCATACATGTGGAACACGCTGCCATAGGGCCGACCCACATTTAGCGTTGCTACTCCTGTCAGCTGGCATTACAAATCACTCGGTGTCAGCGTGAAGTAAGGCAACATCCAAAAACTGGCATGTTCGGCATGTCAAAGGTCTGGCATGTTCGATGCCGCTAAGAATATTGAATGTGGGCTGGCCCCAAAGATTTATATCTGAAGGCAAGAGTTTGCTCACGCACAGTGCTTTTTCATAGCCTACCTAATGTTTCCAATAGCGCTGACAATTGTTGCCAATGTTATTTGACAGATGTGAAACTTTGGTGCATGAGGCCATTGCAAAGAAAGGAAAACTTTATTTTTAAATTTTTTCACATTCTAGCTGACATGCTGCGTCATGAGCGGACACATACAGGAGAACGGCCTTATGTGTGTACTCTGTGTGGAAAGAAATTCACGCGGCAGCAGTCACTCAATGAGCACACCAACCGCCACTACGGCATCAAGCCTTTCGAGTGCAAGTACTGCGACAAGACGTTTGCGGAGATGTCGGCGTGTTATAAGGTGGGTCTCCTGATGTGACGCGAAGGATGATTGGAAACCTGTTCTTCTTATCAGGAAACAGCATAACAGTGTTTGTCTTTGAGGGACTTTAATGTGCACTCAAATCTCCTTAAGTTGAGCTCCAAGAGACGTGACACATTTACCTCATTTATCATTTACATTCGACTGTTAATTCGGCCCTTGTGGGGCCGCAAGATTTGGTTAGAATTATTCAAGAGGTCGCAATAAGGCGTAGCAAGCTTTAGATGCCAGAGGGCAAACTAATGTTAAATAAAGGGAATAGAAAGGTATGCACATCTTAAGAAGACTGAGCGCCATCTGTATGTTCTAGAGGTATTTGATCTATTGCACAGTTGTTTCTTTTAGTAAAAGTTCATACTACTACTACAACCCTGTAAAAATTTGGCCTTGTCTTTTGTATCATTACATCAGCATATCAAGCTTCACTCCAAGACTGAGGATGGGGAGAATAATGTATGTGCTCAGAATGCCATGAAAACGGTACGTACTGTTCCTGAATTCCTCTAAAGCTCAACACAAAAGCACAAATGTTGTTTGCATTAGTTACTCATTTGATATTTTTAGCAATAGAATGTACTATGCAGTAGACTTGCTGAGAAACATACAAGAAAATCTGATGTGTCAACATTCAGTACAAAACCCTATGTTATGCTCACATATCAAAGATTTTGGAGGTGCAAGACCTGACTCTTTTGTCTGAAGCACAGGCACAGGCTAAGCTTAGGCCAGGAGGCTTCATATTGGATGGACCTGCTACATTCGGAGCCCAACTTCAGTCTGCCAGCGATGCGCAGATCATTTTCACACCTCTGTCATGTTTACTGCAAGTGATATTGCTTTAGTTATTGTTCTCCCCGTTTCGAACATGAAGCGAAGCCGTGATGACTCGGTGGCGACGGCACTCTGCTGCCGTGCACAAAGTTGCGAGTTTGAGTGCAGGCTGCAGTGGCTGCATTTCAGCGGAGGCCTAATGTGGAAAGGCTCGTGAATTTAGATTATTGTCTTCAATTAATGTGCACATTAAGGAATTCCAAGTGGTCACAATTAATCAGGAGTCCTCCGCTATGGTGTTAATGCCCACAGTTTTAGTTTTTAACAGCCATATTTCTTGTCTGCATTGACCGTCTTTCCGCAGACTGAGGCACGCATTCCACCACTCCCTGGGACTGCCCTGCAGACTGCAGGGAGCTCGCAGTTAGTGGCTTCAGCTGCGGAATCTAGTAGGATAGTGTCAACACTGACATCTGAGACTGGAAACAGGAATGGGGCACTGAAAGGCTCTGAAACTCTGACTTCGCATGAGTCTGCAGTGACTGGAGCGGCGCATGTCACTGGTGTGGTCCACCCACCGGAGCTCTCAGCCATGGACTTACTAGCCACTGCTTCAGGCTTCTAGTGTTGGAATTTGAAGAGAGCACAGCGGGACTGCATGTGTGTGTATATGTGTATGCCACAAGGACATTTGTTTTATTTATGAGACACTAAGAATGATGAAAATGACGAACGCAAGTTATTGCCAAAGCCTACTCGCTGTGTTAGTATTGTATATATCTGTTAACAGTTTTCATATGCGGTATGTTTGTCTGCTTGTGAGATTTACTAGCATCCATGCCCAGAAAATTATGAATTGCTTGGTGTGGTCTAGCTTTCTGTCGTTGAGTTATATAAGGCTTACGACAAAAAAAAAAAAAGAAGAAGAAGAAGAAAAAAAGAGGAGGACAACATGAATACAGGACAAGCGCTTCCTATCTATCCACTAAAGATTTATTCAGAAAAGCACGTGAATCTAAGCGCAACAATCTTGGAACAAACAAAGGAAGTCCTCGTAAGGTCACGTGAGCAAAATGATAAATGATGATCCATGAATGAATTCCATTCCATCTTTTGAGAATATTATCAGTGCCCGGTTGATGCGTGTGGCTTCGTGTTTTATAATGTTATATGATTCACCCATTTCACATGTGTGCTACCCACCACAATGGCGCAATAACTGTGTCATTCTCCTTCCGAGTGCAAAGTCATGGGCTCAATTTCCGGCCACAGCGGCTGTATTTCAATGGGGGCAAAATGCAAAAATGTTCATCTACGTAGATTTAGGTGCATGAATCTTATGTACTAACACAAAAGCAAAAACTAAAAAGTTGTACTTTTTGCCTGCGTATGCACTTATTGCACTTATTGTAGGCAGCGAATCTTGCAGTCTATATGGGAGTGGCAAGCCTTCTTATCAGAACCTTAGTTGGTCAAAATCCGGAGCCCTTCACTATGGCATCTCTTATTGCCCCAGTTTTGCTTTTGGACATTAAATCTCAAGAATCAATCAATCGCTCGCGTGTACACCAATCACGATGCCTCGTGATTACCGACATGCTGCCGAAAGAAGACTGGTGACAATCACTCCACAGCCGAGAACTCAGTATATATATCTGCCCGCTGATCGCAATGCCTAGCATCCAGCTTGCACGCTTCATCACCCTTCTATATTAATCCATGCTAGTGTTGCTCTGTTATCTATATAATTACATGTGGTCATTTATGTGTCATTTGTGCTGTAATCCGAACCAAGGTATCTATAGTCTTTTAAGAAGTCACGTTCTCACTATCCTCTCTAGTCAGCTGCATTTTAATTCGCAGCATTATTGTTTGAGCATTGCACATATAGTTGTACGTTTATGGTGCTTGCCATGTTGATACTTGTACAGTTGAACCTTGATTTAGCGAGACTGATGGGACCCAAAAATTATTTTGTTCATAAATCGTGGTCTTCATTAAATCACACTTAGAACACTTCATGCTAATAACAGTATACTAAGACAAGAGCAAAAACTAATAATTTGCACTTTTTACCTGCGTATGCACTTGTTGTACTTGTTGTAGGCAGCGAATCTTGTGTTCTTTTATGGGAGTGGCAAACTTTCTTATCAGGTCACTGGTTTCTGTCACTTGAACTCAAACTGGTGTACCTATATTTCCCCCACAAAAAAACATCTTTATAGCTGAGAGGTTTGGGTTCACTTCATTGCTTCGAGGACCCGCCGTGGTTGCTCAGTGGCTAGGGTGTTCTGCTACTGAGCACAAGGTCGCGGGATCGAATCCCGGCCACGGCGGCCGCATTTCAATGAGGGTGAAATGCAAAAACACCCGTGTACTTAGATTTAGGTGCAAGTTAAAGAATCCCAGGTGGTCGAAATTTCCAGAGACCTCCTCTACGGCGTGCCTAATAATCAGAAAGTGGTTTTGGTACGTAAAACCCCATAATTTAATTTAATTGCTTCGAGGCTTTTGATGCTTTAGACTGTATGAATCCGTGTTGGAGAATCAAAAGCGCTTTCTAAAGGTGAGATTTTGTAAATCGGGTCTTGTTAACTCGAGGTTTGACTGTACATAGCACTCGGTGCCTTGTATGTCTTGCGCTAATGTGCTTATTTTTCGTCTAGAGTGAATGAAACATCACTAATAGTACATTCGACTGGTTACGTTCGAGCGCTCTAATGGCACCCTCAAGGCAAGATTTACATTTGGCCGTTTGAAATCGAGCATTCTGAACAGATTCGCCTTGTTCATTTGGAGTGCCACGCAGCCTTTGAGCGCTTGGAAATACTCGGAGGCTCTGTCGCCCCTTAGCTGGGAATGTGACCAAAATCGAACAGATTTCCGATCATGTGGATCCTCCTGTTAATCTGGTAGTAGCTCCACATTTGGCTCGGACATGCTTTCTGTCGATCCAATGTGGAGACGCCTCTGCATCACTTCAAGCCGATTCAGAGTGTGGCAAGAACCAGTCGAATGTACCATCAAGATTGTTCGAGCTGATTTTACCCGATACATTCCAGTGCAAACTCATTTACATTTAAGTAATGTGTTTTAGTGATTTAAATAATGTTTTAGTGACCCTTCATCTGTGATAAAATCTGGTGTACATAGATTATTGCATTTTCATTGTGTACATTTTTACAAAAAATGGAGAGTTATTAAACCATTTTTATTTTGTGCAAGACTGCTCTTACTGCAAGTAGTGTAACATGGCATGGTGGCTGCAGCGCTCTTGCTGCTTAGTGTGTACAGCAGTTATCTCCGAGTCCTGCTGGCTTTCCTGCGAGCGTTATGGATAACTGCTTCACTCGACAGTGGCACTGGCACCATAGCGGCGTTATCATTTTTCTTTAACGCGACAGCGTTAAGGAGCTCGTGTCGCAGAAAAGCCGGTGTCGTCGGCGTTGGCCGTGAGCGATAAATCCCAGCAGGCACATCATGAATAAAAAACAACTTGCAACATGGGCTGGGTGGGAATCGAACCAGGGTCTCCGGAGTGTGAGACGGAGACTCTACCACTCAGCCACGAGTTTTTTTTTTTTTTTCTTTATTGCCTGTTTGCAGCACAAACCAAGAACACATTCAAACGCTAAAACATGTCAACCACACTTTGGCTAACATTATATATTAAAATCGCTTCAGCTTGATCAGTTCATCAAGAATAGCCACCCACTCGGGAGGCTCACTTTGGGCACGATATATTTCCCGAATATACGCGACACTTTCGATGAAGTTTATTCTCGCCGGACGGGCATCGACATCGGAGTGTCGCACTGCCATTCTCGTTTTCCACAGACTGTGGAGGCCAAGGAGCATAAACATATCGTACGGAACTCCTCCTTCGTTATCGGTTGGCAAATATCGAATACCAAGAGGTGTAATCGGTAGTTCTTTTTTAAGTGTACGTTGTAAGACATCCCAATGAAATATTGCATCCCAGCAATCGATGAAAACGTGTTCAATGGTCTCTGGCTTTTTACAAAGTAAGCAGTTTACTGTCCATGGCACATATATTCCTTTTTCGTCTAACCATGTTTTTACGGGTAGCGTGTTTGTGTGCAGCTTAAAGAAAAACGTTTTTTGAGAGGGTCTAACTGGCATTTTTTTCACCCGTTTCAGTACATCATCTCCTTGGCCTCCCCAGTTTACAGACCTGTACAATGGTATTGGCAACATTGTATCAACTAAGTCTTTATACAGTGTTTTTCTTGTCACAGAGCACAGATATTCCATGGAAAACCGCACACGCAACATACGAAGTGACTCAACCACTTCGCGCAGATATCCCCTAATACTTCCTCCCTTCACATCACTGGTCGTTACAACATATTGCGGCAGTGCTTTTCCCAAACGAACTTGAATTACTGTGCGTAGAAAATCATTTCTCTGATCCCGAAAAAAAAGAAAACGCGACACAATTTGTCTAATAAACAAATGCGACAGACCTAGCCCACCACTTCGAGCTGAACGAAACAAATTTGTTCTGCTTATCCTCTCCCAACTAGAAGCCCATATGAATACGGCAAAAACACGATGCATTTTTTGCACACTTGAACGACACATTGATAACACTTGCATAATATACCACACTTTCGCTACTAAAAAGAGATTGCACACAGAAGCACGTCCAAACATTGACAAATCTCGGCCAAGCCAACCCTTTGATTTTTCACTCATTCTATCAGCTTCATCGGACCAGTACTGTGCGGTATCATTATAGTGCTCGAGTGGCACACCCAAGTACTTAGTTGGCGTTGTTGACCACCGGATGTTTGCAAAGTGAGCTGGTATAATGTCCCAATGACCGTGCCATATGCCGATGCTTTTTTGCCAATTGATCTGGGATCCAGATTGTTCACAGTACTTCTTTGCAAGACGTACAACTTCAAGTACGCTATCACGATCCTCGCAGAAGACTGCGATGTCATCAGCGTATGCCAGTACCTTGACTTCAGAAAGCTGTAGCCGAAATCCTCGGACGTTGTCATTGCGTATCACTGCTAAACAGAAAGGCTCGAGGTACAATGCAAAAAGCAATGGACTTAGTGGACACCCTTGTCTAAGGGAAGATCTGACTGACAGCTTCTCGCTGAGGGACTTATTAATTATAATCTGTGTCGTGCATTGGTCGTAGGCCATTTTGACGCCATCTAAGATTACTTTCCCTACGTTAACATATTCCAAAACAAGAAGAAGAGCATCGTGGGACACACGGTCGAAGGCTTTCGCCAGGTCGAGTTGCAACAAAGCGACGCGTCTAGCGAAGACGTCGCAACACTCTAGAACGCTTCGCGCTACGTGGCTGTTTGTAGTAATAGTGCGGCCTTTTATGCCGCAAGTTTGATGCGGACCGACAAGATTTGTAATGACTGTTTGAAGCCTCTTTGCCAATACCTTCATGAGTATTTTATAATCGGTATTTGTAAGGCTAATTGGCCTGTATGCCCCAACCGATAAAAGCGCCTTGTGGTCATCTGTTTTCGGTATTAAGACCATGTGTGCACTTCTGAAAGAAGGTGGCAATCGCTTATATTTATGTGCCTCAGAGTATACATGCTCCAACACTTGAGCAAGCCCAGGGGCAAATGCCTTATAAAAGGCGGCTCCTAAGCCATCGGGACCCGGTGATTTGCCTACAGGAAGTTCTTCGATCGCGTGTTCTATTTCTCGGACGCTTATCGGTTCCTCGAGACTGGCCTTTACGTCGTCATCAACGCGCGGCATAAAATTCACGAAACTTGCTTCAAATTCAGCACCCACGTGGATTGGGACGCCGAACAACTTGCGGTAGTGTTCAGTAAAGGCCTGTTCAATCATATTCGAGTCGGAAGTAACCTCATCCCGATAATTAATCTGTCTTATTTCATTTTTCCTTGCGTACCTCTTTTCATCGGCAATGGCGCGTTTGTTCGGCGTCCCATCAACCCACAGTCTTTCCATCCGTGCCCGAATAACTGCTGCTCTATATTTTTCCGTGTCAATAGCTTCCATCGCGTTTTTAACTGCTCTGATTTCATCACTAAATTTTCCAGGTTCCGCACTGTCCATAAAAATCAGAAAATTTAGTTCCTTCTGGAGCTCCTTTTCTTTCATTTTTTCATTGTGTCTTCTAACAGTTCCTACTTCAATCGCGACCATTTTCACGCGAACCTTAAAGTCTTCCCATACTTCTGCCCAAGGTACACTCTCATTACTCAACATGCTTTGAATTTCGTGCTTTACATCGTTTATAAATTTGTCATCACTTAGGTGTTTTTCGTTGAATTTCCAAAGTGCCCAATCAAAACGCGGCTTTTTTGCCTTGGCACCGAGTGCAAACCACACTATACTGTGATCGCTAAACGACACCGGCTTCACGACATAGTTATCGCATAGAGGCACAAGATCTAACGAGATGTAAGCTCTGTCAAGTCGTGCTTGGCTATCTCGTTGATAGTGTGTAAATTGCGGCTGCAAAGTACTGGCCAAAAGGCGACCAACGTCTTCTAGGTTGTAGTCATTTACTAAGGTGTTCAATATCACTGCACTCTTGTCCTGCAGGTATTTACGTTTAGCACGATCTTCTGCATGACACACACAATTAAAGTCACCAAGCAAGATGATGTACTTGTCACAACGAAGGTACTCTTCTAGATTCGAGAAAAAACGACATCTTTCATTGATATCATTTGGCGCATACACACATATAATCCTCCATTGTGATCCATTAAAAGAAAAATCAAGAACAATAAAACGCCCACTTTCGCTCACAGTAACTATATCTTCATTTATACCAATACCCCTTCGAACCAAGACAGCGCATCCACCAGACGTGCCGATAGCGTGACATGTGCATATGTTATAATATGTTCTGAAAGGTGTTACCATTTTGTTGGTTTGCTCCTCGCTTTCAACTTTCGTCTCTTGTACAGCTATAATATCGAGTTCATTTTCAACGCATAGTCGGCTGAGCTGGTACTGCCTCCGTCTTGAAGCGAGGCCGCGTACATTAATAGTAGCAACTCGTATTCCCCTCTTCAAATCCATTGTTAATAAGCGGAAAAGGTACGCATAAAAGAAAACCGTATATAATCACACGTAGCACTTCCAGGTATATATACTTAAGTTACATCTACAAGTGCTGACGGACAGAGCAGCTGTTTCGCGACACATTAAAGTGCAGTCCGCAAAATACCTTGCTTGAGCAGCGGCTGACCTCCCCGACCCTTCGGTAGCGTTGGGCTCTTGCAAGCTCGCGTCTGAGTGCCTTTGCAGGCACAAGTCCCGACGGCTACTTTGGCGTCGGCGCCGCCGGTCTTTTGTCCGGCGGGATATACGGCGTCGGCCGAAATGACGCCCGGCGCGTTACCACCGACTTTGGCGGCGGTTCCTCGCTGTTCGGTTTTCCAGTTTGCCCGCCGTCGCTTGTTGATTCTTCGTGTGTTCGCTTCCCGACCGCCACAACAGCATTGGTAACGTCCATCGCTTCGTTGTCAGATGATGCCATAGTCGAGACGGCAGGCACTCCTTTGGCCGCGATGTCTTGCTTATGAACGTCGACGGCCGAGACCTTGCTCACAGGTCGCGTAGGCGTTTCTGGCACACCTACCGCTCCGGCAGTCGTTTGCCCCTGCGGTTTCGGTGGTTGTGTCGCTGTGACCTTCACCTCGTTGGCGCTCCCGGCAGAGGCTTCCTCGGCATCCGCTTCGTCCATAAGAAGTTCAGCGCTTTCATCTGCAGCCGCCGGCCCCGTCACGTTTGCGTATGTCCTCACGCACTGCGACTCGTCATGGCCGTGACGACGACAACGGGCACAGCGCGGTACGTGGCAGTCGCGCCTGATGTGTCCTGTGTTGCGGCAACGAAGGCAGAGCGGTGCTCTTCCAGGAATCACCACGAGAGCTTCCTCACCGGCTATCCATAACAGATGAGGCACGTCGTCCGCCCCCAAGCCCTGCCTCGGCATCAGGGTGACCAGGCGCGTTGAAGAACCTTTATCCTGGAGGCCATGCACCCGCCACCGCTCTCTTGCCACATCCGTGACTCGTCCGTAAGGCGCCAGGGCTTCACGAATGTCCTCGTCCGGCACGTTGTGTAACATCCAGTGTAGCTTGAGGTGCATTGCTTGATTTCCAGGGTCGACGACGATGCATGGTCTATCCTTCACCTTCAAGTCCTTTGCCCGCAGCAGTTCTTTCACTCCGTCACTACTTTTGAAAGTCACGGCCCACACATGACTCATTCGATACGCCCCTAGGGCGACAACGTCAGACAGCAACTTCATGCTCGACAGCATGTCCCGGAAGTTTTCCGCCCGGTATGGCCTTGCACGCATATCAGCATGCAAAAATAAAGTATTCGTAACAAGTCGCCCTGTTGGTAGTTGAGGCAGTAGCACCTGATAATCAGGATCATCGTTGACAAAAAACCTAGAACCGCGGCCCTGCTGGGCCGCTGATGCCGCTCCGACGGAGCTCATGACAGCCACGTCCGTACACTACAGTGGCCGGAAGTCGACCCTACTCAGCCACGAGTTCGATGCTTCAAAGCGGTACAAAAGCGTCTCTAGAGAATGCGGTGTTGCCTTAGAAACGAGGTGTCGGGCGTGCGTTGCTTGCTCAGGCGCACATTTCGTTGCCGCGCCGAACGCGGCGCTGCTCACCGCGTCCGATGCGGGGCGCGTAGTCGCTGCGCCGTAGCCCACTGTCTTACACCCCTTGGCGGGTCGACGGGAACGCTGTCGCGTTCCACTCTTGAAGGCGAAGCTTAAGCGTCCTCCAATTTTTTTTTCTCTTGCAGGCGCGAACTCTTCACAACGACTGCACATGTGGTTCCTCGAACGCTGTGCGGCGTCTGGGCATGCCGAGGCCGGGGCGGCCGGAAAAAGCGTTCGCCCGACCTTCGGGCCGGCATGCTTTTGCAAAACAAAACCGGATCTCGCAGAGCCGTGCGAAGCGGGCGTTTCGGGCTTATGCGCACCCCGGAGCGGCCGGCCATGCAGCAGCAGCGTCCGCGTTCCGACGGAATACCAATGGCCTCGCGATGTAACCTGGCCGGTCACGCTCGCGCGGTACCTTGCGGCGGTTATAACCAACGCGCACAGATTTGTTAGAGAGGTCGACGCCGGACCCTCGGCCAACTCCTAATTATGCGGTACGGGAGGCACGCGTGCATGTGTATAGGCGTGATGTCGGGGGTGCCGCGTTTCGTGAACGCATGCGATCGTGTCGTATATCCGTATTGGCGGCGTGTGATGCGGATCTGTCAGCCAAAAGGTCACTCTGTTGCTCCCAGTACCCAACCACGGGTACCGGGACCAAATCGCACCGTCACCAAAACGTGACGTGCATAAAACACGAGACGGCACTAACTACACCGTGCAGTGTTGCGTGCGCTTTTTTTTTTTTTCGAGGGGGGGGGGGTATCCTCGTCTTGCTGGAACCTAAAGAACAGTAATGCGCGTTCTCTGCTACTGGGACCAGTTGAAAGTCGTTCGATTCAAGCTGGGAGTCAACTTGACGGATTCATCGGTGGTACCAGATAAGATAGATAACCTAGCTGAGTAGGAACAGCTAACTCAGTGGTTGGACTATTGCAGAGCTGTAACAATCTACAGGCATTTGATGTGTACCATCCTCAAGTGCAGTTAAAAAAAAAAGACTTTAGAATGGTACCACGAGTCCCAACGAATATATTCGTGTTTTTTGACACTCGATCTTGGGGGTTCCATCTCGCCACAGCTCTCTTAGGGGATAGAACCTATCGAACTGTCTTGGTAACCGGTAAGACAAAACGAGTGTCACGACACCAGTAACAATTGGTGCTCCAATAAGCCCCGCAGGTATAGGTGCTTGGCCCTGTTGGGCACTGCGAGAGACACTTTTGTGAAACAAAAATGTTGCGAAAGTGAACGTTGCATCAATATATTCACGTGGAAGTTTCTCAGCTCAATTTGTTACACGCGCTATACATTAATTTTTTTTTCTACCTGTTTTTGATCTGAAGTACAAAATTTACTTACACCCGCTGTTTCCTTGCGGGGGCATTTCGCACGAGTGTTCCAGTGTGAGCTATAGTGAAGTCGCGTACACTTTCTTTTCATAGCTAGAGCAAGACAACATGTGTAATAGCGCAGAATAAACCAGACTGGATTAATTTTTCCCTATCTCACGTTTGCCAAATCAATGGTCGTATCGCTTCTGTGACGAAAAAGTTCTATAAGCCGCCGACAACCTAAGGATGCAGATACGAAGCACCATTGTACAGACAGACAGTGCCGAAGAATATAGGAGCAACACAAGGAGGAGCGCTCGTCCTTGTGTTGCTCCTATACTTCGTTCCTGTCTGTTTGCGCTCAAGAAGTTTGAACACCTACATCGTTTACCCATTATTGCATATACTGCAATATCAACCTCTAGGAAATATTAAGGGGAATTTCACTTCGTTATATCCATTATATATCCAGCTTCGTTAAAACGAGGTTTGACTGTGTGGCTTTTCACTGCGCATTTAGGTGCTCCCTCTTCATTGTTTGTCTCGAAGTGTGTTCCCGTTTAGTTGCAGCCGCCCCAGTGCCCCACTCTTCACTTTGCGACATTCGCCGTCATCGCGCACCCCGCGTTGACGACACCGCACGTCTGTTAATTCGTGGTACGGCAGCAACTCCCGGTAGAAAAAAAAAAAAAAAAGGCCCATTGCCACAGCGCCCATGTCTTTGGAAGGAGCTGACAGCAGATCGCGCCCCTTTCGCTCGACCTTTTTTTTTTTCTTTAGTCATGCGTGTGGGTTGTCTCGCGCCCTCTACACGCTGAGGCAACAAACACCGCGCGGTCACCAATGAGCCAGATAGAGCAGCTGTCGCGCGGTTTCGCAATGGACTCGTTTCTCTGTAATGGATACGCGACTTGCAGCCGAGGAAGGGCACATGTTATCGAGTCACTCCTCTTCCAGGAAGCAATGCTGCGAAGAAAGAAACGGGTTTTGTGTGCGCCGGCTTGATTTTCAGGCGGCGTGAAAACGGATGTATGGCGCGCGTGTCATACACGCATGCTCAAGAACCGGAGTTGGGGGTGGGGAGAAGAAGAGAAACTAGCACATACAGGTAACCTTTTACAAGTAGACAGTGTGCTTCAGCGAACGCTTTCAAAAAATTTTAAAGGTTGTCGGTGGCAGATAGCACAATTCTAGTTGATGAGCTGGTCTACTCGAAGAGGTGCTTGCACAAAAAAATTGAAATGCATAATCGACTAATTAACAAAACCCCACTAATTAAGTCTTTAGCTGGTTACCTTATTGCCCATATTGCAATTTACAAATTCTAGCCGTGGAGTTCGCAAGTCGGATCCACTCGGAACGAATTCTCAGGATGGCACCAATTTCGTCGAGATATTCCGAATTTTGAGGATAACCGCATTCGCGTTCCAGTTTCGTTGTTGACAAAACGTCGTTGCATGCATTGAAGCACAACAATCTGTTGTGGTGGGTTGTGCTTCCTTTTAGACCCATACAGGACTACGCTCCCCTAGAAACAGACCAAGAATTAACAGTTTCCCAATACGAACAAATTACTATTACGGAGAATTCCTCGAATCCTGTCGAAATGCTCGCTACAAGTACCCTCTTCCTGACAAATAATTAAACATCAAGCAACTATATGGAGACTTCTACAAACAAGAACCTTCCTTACACCACTACTCATGCACCGAATACACTAAGAAGCATACTCGTCACACTGCAAGGCATGCAATACACCACGTGCAGACTTTCATCACATTATATGGGCATGCCCATCAGCTTCGGGCAATATCAAACACAGCATAAACCGCAATACTAAAATAAGCTGTCATGATAGCTGTCATGTCTGCGCTACGATTTGTCGTACAGCTTCACCAGCTAGACGTTTGCGATTACTTCCGAGGATACTTGTCAGGTAGCGGTGTGATTTCTGTATGATTCTTGAACTAAAATGTTTCAACCACAGCTGTTCTGGGGTATTTCTGGGTATATTACCCGTCACAATAGGGAGTTTTCGGCTAGGGGACACAAACCATCTTGCGTCCATAGTGTGCATAGCGTCTCAGGCGGGCATACATCTGCGAAGCTCGCTATCCCCTACCGCATTCTTGACACAAATAAATGCCAAATATAACACAGAGCAACGCAATGTAGAAAATATACATAACGAGGAGCAACGCAGTGGAAGATGTGTTGCTTGAGTGGGTTGAGTATTTCGTGGCCTGCGTTCTGTTCCGCAGTCGTGGCCGAGTGGTTAAGGCGATGGACTCGAAATCCATTGGGGTTTCCCCGCACAGGTTCGAATCCTGTCGGCTGCGTAACTTTTTTTTTTTTTTGCTCATCACTTTTATTATATCTTTTTTTACAAATTAAGTGCACCGAATGCACCTGTCACACGTAAAGTCAATTTCATGGAATTATTTAGCATGCGTGCAGTTGTCATCATTTTCAAAATCGCAGCAAAAGCTTTCTGGAGCCGAGCGCCTTCTGTTTGTTTTCTGTTATGACAATTATATCAATAGTATAAATAGAGCGTCGGATAGCAAAAAGGAGTTAAGTTACTTTATATGTGGTCGTTGGATCGGGAGCGTAAACAAGAGCGAACGAGACATGCCGTGTGGCTAAGCAAGCAAAGCATGTACGTTGAACCTGAATCAGGTGTAATAGGCTTAGTTTCGCAGGTGCATAAAAATAAGAACACTTTTTATGTAGGCAAACGTCCTTTACGGCTCTCCACAACACAAATTTAACAGGTGTGCATTTTTTCCAGCCTGCCACACGATTGATACCGACACTTGTGGCAGCGCGCTTGTGCTTGCAGTCGTGGCCGAGTGGTTAAGGCGATGGACTAGAAATCCATTGGGGTCTCCCCGCACAGGTTCGAATCCTGTCGACTGCGCATTTTTTTTTCTCATGTTCTTTTTTTTTTTTTTAATAACTCTTTCCCATTTCAATGTTTTATCATCGGAGCTGTCTTTTTTTGGGGGGGGGGGGGTCTTTTATAAGGTAAGAATGGGAATTCAGAATAAGAATTTATTGTTAGAAGTTGGGTCACATTACAAGTATTTAGTATGCAGGAGGAGGTCCCATAGTCAAAGACGGTATCGGGACCTCCTGTAGAAGAACAGTTATGATAGTTGACATCTCAAAGCAACAGTAGCACATAATAAGGTAGTATACAATCAACAGGAAATGAACGTTAACAGAGCAAAATACAGAATTGATTACATATAATAACAAGGTTTAGCCTATCTCATGGTAGCCAAAAGAATTGTATGGGAAGAAAATACCAGTAGTTCATTTAGAAGAGCAAAAACAAACAAAAATGAGAGAAAAAAGCCAAAAAGAACGGACAAAAAGATGGTTACAGTAAGTTTTCTCATTAGTCTGTCAATAATAAATGCATTTATAGTTCCCTTTTGAATTGGTGTAACGATCTTGTGTTTTTCGTAATGGAAGGGAGAGTGTTCCATACTGATATGGAAGCGAATACCATGGTTTGTTTACCGCAGTTAGTGCGCATTCTTGGTAAAAGAAAATTGTTATTTGACGCGAATCTGGTGGTACTATAAATTGTCAGTTAGATGGCGAAAATGTTGCCGATGGTAACTCATTATGCACAAATCTGTAGAAAAAGAAAATACCTACGTTGTATTCTGTGAGCCCAGAAATAGTAAGGATGTTATTCTCGTGGGGTAAGGAAGTGGCATTAGAAAAGCGTGAACTACAAGTAATTATTCTGATGGCTCGGTTCTGAACTGTCTGTAGAGACGCAATATGAGTATTATAGGTGTTTCCCCAACATATTATTCCATAAGTAATATGAGAGTGGATGAAAGAGTGGTAAGGTGAAAGCAATGTGGTCCGCTACTAAAAATTCTTTTCTTTGTTTTTCCTTTTTTGCCGGAGGAGTGGAAATAGAGGTTTGCAAGTGAGCGCAGAAGTATCTTAACTGAGTCTTTCTTCTCACTGTACCGTTTATTATGCCCCGGGTTTCTCGTAGCTCCGATTTCGCTTAGAGCACTCAGCGCCGACTATCGATTCGAACGGTGTAATGTATACCAGCGTATCCCCCACGACGAATAGGAGATTCGCTGCCCGCCACACTGTGTATATATACACCCGTGAGCAAAAGCATACGGACCACAAGGCTTCCGAAACAAAAACAGCTAAATTTCTTTGCAATTAGCATGCACAAACTGAAATTGGCGAGTAGACTCGAAAGTTCACAATGCCAAGTTTGGACTGCAGTCCTCAATTTCTAGTTGCATTTACAGCCTGAGGAAAACACACTCCGGAGACCCTGGTTCGATTCTCACCCAGCCCATCTTGCAAGTTGTTTTCTATTCATGAAGTGCCTGCTGGGATTTATCGCTCACGGCCAACGCCACCGACGCCGACGACACCGGCTTTTCTGCGACACGAGCTCCTTAACGCTGTCGCGTTAAAAAATCGGCTTTATCGCGCAATCCGTGTTCCGTATACTTTTTTGGTCACGGGTGTACAGTTCAACGCTAAGTGCACGCCGTCGCTAGAACGCGTTACGGTGTTCGGATACGGCCTCGTTGTCGCTGCACGAATGGGCGTTACCCGTCGAGCCTCGCGAAGCTGTCCGTACTTGTCTCGTGCGGAGTATTCAGAGCGTGCGGCTGCGCCAGCCACGGAGCCGTAATGATCGACCGCCCCTTAAGTGACACAACCCTGCTCGGTTGGTCAAAAGAGTGAGCTCGTGCGTCCTACCGTGTATGAAGGATCGTGGTGGCGGCCTCCGACTTTGGAGCAAGCCACACGAAGTGGGCATTGGCCTCTGTGCACGCATCTGTGACCGTGGCTAGCTCCGTAATTGGGCGACGCGCGCTGTCTTTCGCCACATGTCGTGGGCCATGCTGTAAGATACGGCCACCGTGGATGCAGGGGACCGACTATATGTAGCTCGTCTAACGGTGGGTGTACAGGCAGCAGGCTAGATGGATGTGACGCTTATTAAACAAGACAGCGCCCAATGGTGCAAATTTTACTAGGTTAACAGCTTACACAGTGTTCCAGCGAACGCTTTCAAAAATTCTTACCGATTGCCTGTGGCAGATAATACAATTCTATAGTCAATAAACTGGTGTACTCGAAGAGGCGGACATTATACTTGCACAAGAATTGAATTGCAAAATGGACTAATTAACAAAAATGCACTAATAAAAATGCACATATTGCAATTCGCAAATTCTAGCGGGTGAGACTGAACAAGCACATCCATTTGGAAATAATTGTGTGGATGACACCATTTACGAGATAAGCACCGTCAAACTTGCAGTAAAAATGCACTGTCGTTCCACTTAGCAAAACGTCGTTTTATGCATTGAATCACAAAAGTAACTGGGACGCTAATGCATTTCTCCGCAAAGTTCGCAAATTATCTAGAAACTGGTGTCATCCAGACAATTCATTCCAAATCGATCCGCCTTGCGACCTCCCCGATCAGAATTCTTAAATTGCAATATGTGCCATAAGGTAATTAGTTAAAAAGCTAATTAGTGAATTTCTTTTAATTACTCGATTATGCGTTTCAATTTTTTGCTGTCCGCCTCTTCGAGTAGGCCAGCTCATGCACTAGAACTGTCGTATCTGCCACAGGCAATTAAACAAAAATTTTGATAGTGTTCGCTGGTATGCATCAGAATATCATTGTAACATCACCGTTCCGTGTAACTTCCCGGTTCATTGTAACATCACAGTATCAGTGCAGAGTGATGTCTGAGAGAAAAGCAATCTTGAGCATTGCTTCCGTAAACATTCAATCGGTTGTTTATCGCGTGAAGAGGTAAACTGCAATCAACAAAGTTGCTGCTTTTCTTCTTTTTTTTTTTTCGAGTGTATACCAGTGTATATGAGTACACGTGGATTCCGTTACTGGGACCTAGGTTGGAGGGTGTATGTGTGTGCGTGCGTGTGTATATATATATATATATATATATATATATATATATATATATATATATATATATATATATATATATATATATATATATATACATATATATATATATATATATATATATATATATATATATATATATATATATATAGAGAGAGAGAGAGAGAGAGAGAGATAACTGCTATACTGCTCCGGTGTACACGGATGGGGAAATGTTTTTCGCGTCCGAATCTTTTTATTCGAGTCTGCTAACCTCGCGGCTGGCCTGTACTCGACGATGAGGCGAGAGAAGAGCGACGACTGTTTTGGGCGTACCAAACACGAATTGAAGAGAAAGAAAGAAAAAAGCAAACAAACAGAAAGAAACGCTTGTTTACTGAGATCTTTCCTCGCTTACGCCAACTTATCCCGTTCAGAAACTCCGCACCCTTACACACACGAAGTAGAGAAGAAGATAAGAGAAACCAGATCGAGCTCGAATAAGAGATCAGCGTTCGCACGGCGGCTCCCAGTTTCCTCGCCCAAGTCTACCGTATATATATATATATATATATATATATATATATATATATATATATATATATATATATATATATATATATATATATGTGTGTGTGTGTGTGTGTGTGTGTGTGTGTGTGTGTGTGTGTGTGTGTGTGTGTGTGTGTGTGTACAGCTAACTCGGCGTGCCTGAGACTTGTGATAGCCGCTTTCTTTCTTTCTTTCTTTCTTTCTTTCTTTCTTTCTTTCTTTCTTTCTTTCTTTCTTTCTTTCTCTACAACGAATTGCTGTCTTTGCCAAACACTGCGGAGATCACAATCGTAAACTATAAAACTACGCACAGACGGGCTGGGGAGCGGGGCAGTATACCTCAGTACAACGTACTGCGCACTATACACCACGCGAATTCGTTGCTCGTGTGCTTCCTCTGTTTAGCTCTTGATTCTAAGTGAAATTGAATCGAAATATGGGGTTTTACGTGCTCAAATCACGATTTGATTATGAGGCACGCCGTATAGTGAGAGGAAGGGGGGGGGGGTGGACTCCGGATTAATTTTGACCGCCAGGAGATCGTTAACATTTCCACAATGCATGGGACGTTTTTGTATAATTTCGCCCCCATCGAAATGCACGGCCGCCGCGGCCGGGATTCGATCCCGCGACCTCGTGCCTAGCAGCGCAACATCACAGCGGCTAAGCCAGCGCGGCGGCTGTTTGCAAGCGAAATCGAAGTGTCAGATAATGTTTCTTGTCTTCATAAACATTCCTGTTTGCTGCGCGTGCAGTTAAAATGCAGCATTCACTCGTTTAAACGACCGCGTTGTTAAGCTATGCACAGGGTAACTTCTTTGCCGCACTCACCCTGTTCTCCCAGCAGGCTACACGCTTTGAAAAGAAAGGGTGGCAGCGTACAATAACACTACACTAGAGTAACAACGCGAAGAACACAGCGGGCGAAACAAACGGTGCAACTCGCAACTATCCTTTGTTTCGAATTACATATAGGCACACCAGCGCGTCACCATGTGACAGAAACGGGCACGTAATAACAGAAACACACACACACGCGAAAAAAAAAAAAAACGTTAATATACAAACACATACTGGTATGGTTACTCGACCCATGTAATGCCAGGCCGGATGCTCACTAATCCCACCTTTACCCTCCCCCACTTGTCGGGAGGAGGGGCTGACCGATACAATTAACGACCATATATACTGTGGAACACGCACACACGCGAATGTACGCAATGCCACATTAAACTTGATTTGTGACTCGATCCTGCCGACGCTTACGTTATCGTTCTCTCCAGCTATTTCTTTCTCGGTCTCATTTCACATTCAGATGGCGTATCCATGTACGCGCCTGACTGTTCAGCGATGCGCATTATTTCTCCTCTTGTACGTTTCATTAAATGAGCTTCTCAATTATTGCATTTGCCTGCGCCACTCGATTCTTGGCCGATCCCCCTATGTGGGCATCTGTGCCATGGTTTGAGGTCGTCGTCGTCGTCATCATCATCATCATCATCATCATCATCATCTCATCATCGTCGTCGTCATCATAACAATACACACGCACACATACACAACAAGCATACGGCGCGCGTTTGATATTTGAACTCATCTCAAAGAATGGAGTGATGTTTCGTGAATGTCCACAGCTGCCTGTGGGCATCTGCTCATTTATCCGGCACATGTTGATAACTTAGCGAGAAAGCAGTTAAATTGAATGAGTCTTTTGTTACGTTATCGACAACTCTGCTTTTCTTTAAAGTCACGAATTCATTCAAAAGCTAAAGGGCCACGAACCCTGAAGCACGAACGCTTTAGAAAGCAGGCGTTTACGAGGAAATCTGTCAAATGCTCTCTCAAAATCTGAAAAAGAGAGCGTGCACCGATATACATTTACGTCAATGTCGTTAATAAACGGCGAACGTTGAGTGTCGCAGGAAACACCCTTGTAGAAACCACGTTAATTTTCGTTAAGAGAGGTCAGAGACGGTTAGAAATTTGACCACGTGGGAACAGATAACAGGTTCCATATTACTTTTGAGCAGACACTTGCGAAGGATATTGGGCGATAATTTCTGTGCGGAGATGTGGTACCATTTTTTCTCTGGAATCGGAAAAACCTTTCCCGCCTTGCAGTCTTGCGGCAACCACTCCTGGTCAAAGTGATTGCTCTAATATGTGCGACAGGATCACGCGTGTCACATTTTTGCGCATTCTTCAATATTTTAGCATCGATGCCATCTACATACCAGTGAACGACGTCAGTTTTAACGAATCACCCGCCGTGGTTGCTCAGTGGCTATGGTGTTGGGCTGCTGAGCACGAGGTCGCGGGATCGAATCCCGGCCACGGCGGCCGCATTTCGATGGAGGCTAAATGCGAAAACACCCGTGTACTTAGCTTTAGGTGCACGTTAAAGAACCCCAGGTGGTCGAAATTTCCGGAGTCCTCCACTACGGCGTGCCTCATAATCAGAAAGTGGTTTTGGCACGTAAAACCCCAAATATTATTATTAGTTTTAACGAATCGATGGCGCTTACAATTCCATTGGCGTCGAACATGACACCAGGCATGATCGGATGATTTACTGGGAACGCGTGAATGTGTGTACACTATCGGAAACTATAGATTTTTTTTTTTTTTGACGATGTACAGGATTTCGTTGCGGGTGGCCCTTTATGAACAAGTCAACGTCTTTCTTTCAGATTTGAGACAATGCCTACGGTTATAGCGTTAGTTCCTTTTTTTTCCTTCGAGCAGTAAACATTCCTGCCGAGCAAACTTGTGCAGCTTAATGTCGACCTGTTCTCGTGTGACCGGGTTCCCACTGAATACGCTGTATAGAGCACTCGTGTATAGAAAGTGCGACGCTATATAGCTGGCGACCGTTTTTCTTTTCTTTTTTTTTTTTTACTGCTTCTGGCGTCGCGACATGACCTGGTTGGCGGGAGTGCATTCAGTGTGCGTCTGAAACTGCCATCCGTTTTTTGCCTGCCTAATTAATCGGGCCCGCGTGTATATATTTAACCACGGCGCGCAGCTTTTCGAACGCGATGCCACCGCGGGGCGAAGTTGTTTCCTCCAGCGTATGTATATGCTATATATGTCTGCGTGGAAGCGACGTAGGCCGAGTAGTACCGTGTTTACTGGAATATACGGGCTGGCCTCGATTTCGGACCGCTGCAGCTCAGCGTCGATTGTGGCACGACCTGAGCTTATACACTTGTCGATGCTTTAGATGGAATGCTCGGTGTGCTGCGAGGAAAAAAGAAAGGTATTCTGTCCTTTAACGATTCGATATTGTGTCGTTTAGACACGTGCAAAAAGTTATATGCACGTGTGATATGTTGTATGCAGTATACATACATCTATCTTATATACGTACAGTATGATTCATGTATGTGTTACATGTACAAAACAGTATCAGGGTTATGTGTAAGTGTGTGTAACAGCATATCTGTGCAACACCAAGTATTCGTGAGGTTAGAAGTAGCCGGTGCCGGGATTCGCGCGCTAAATATATCCTTGCGGTCAAGTCTAAAAAATAATAATAATAATGGTGAACTCTTATGCGACTTCATGGTACTGAAAGCCAGGGGTACAAAGCGGGACACAAGAGGGAACGAAACATGCTTCTACATAATAATAATAATAATAATAATAATAATAATAATAATAATAATAATAATAATAATAATAATAATAATAATAATAATAATAATAATAATAATGAAACGGACAATACAATCGCCGACTATCAAGTGAAAAGTCCCACAATGGCGGAAAAGAAGGAAGAGACAAAACTCATTTGCGCGTGCTTTGGGGGACGCAGCGCTAACCTGTCAATCATGGACACGTGCGGGCGCTCATAAAGTTATCTCTTTAGGTGTGACAATTCTTCTGTGCGCAACATAATCGAAGACTGACTTACCCTCGTGCTACCGTGGACATGGATAAGCGGGTTACCTTTATGGCAATTGCTGCGACTGGGTGGATGTCTCATTTTACCTTAATTAATCGCTATTTATGCCAATTGTCTCATCCATATGGGGAACTTCACTTTTAGGGCTGAATAGAACTACACGATGATCATTTTTAAATCCTACGGAATTTTTTAAAATCACCTGTGGCAGAGAGCACATAATTCTTGTCCTTGAGCTGGATTATTCGAAGAGGTGGACATTAGTAGCACGGGAAATCGAAACGCAGATTTAAATAATGAACAAGGATTCAGTAATTAACTTCTTGATTAATTACGTTGCGGCACATATTGCAGTTTGCGAATGGTAGCCGGTGAGCTTGCAAGACGTATCCACTTGAAATGAATTTCCAGGATGACACCAGTTTCGAGAGATATATCATTTCCCAAAGTGTGGAACGCAATACATGGGCGTTCCCCTTAATTTTGTGGTTCAATGCATAGAAGAACGTTTTGTTAAAAAGGTAAGTGAAACAGCTGTGTATTTTTAGGGCAAGTTTGATGGCGCGTATCTCAAAATTGGCGTCATTCTGGACATTCATCCCAAGTAACTGCCTTGTAAACTCACCAGCTACATTCGTAAATTGCAATAATTGCAAAGTAATGAATTAAAAATACATTTAGTGTATTTTTGTTATTTAGTTGATGACGTGGTTCAATTTATTGTGCATGCCCGCCTCTCTGAATAATCGAGCTCACAGGCTAGAATTAAGGCATTTGCAACAGGCAATTTTTTTTTTTTAATTCCGTAAAACTACCCTCTGACTACCCTCTGTACTGTCTGCAAATTTCGGAGTACACTTACAATCTCGACAGTGCAACAAAGGGTTAGACGGTGTTCCACAGGTCAACAGACTTTTCCAGCTGAGACATGGTTCAAGACTCTCGGCGTTTCGGCTACTCCTCACGCGTGTCTGCAATCGGACATCCGCAACCTGCTTTCCTCCCTTCCCTCGCAAGCTGCATACATTATAGCCTCTGGCTACGGGTCCAACAAGCCTTTGCATTATCTCCCGCGATATCTGAAAGGCAAATAAAAAAAAAATCTAATCTGAACGTGTATGTTCTATTCGGGCCATACCAGCGATGCCTGGGAACTTCGCGGCTTCACCAATCGCCTCCCGGTGACGCTCACACCCTTGAAGGATCGCGTTCAACGATCCTGAAGTTGTTCGATCGAAGAGAGAGAGAGAGAGAGAGAGAGGTGACTTGAGATGAAGTAAACCTTTCCCTACTGCATTCGCAGCACCGCACGTAGTACAATGCCTGCGTGGCTTTATCCGGTCATCCGCCAGGGACCCGCCGAGAGGGGCGGCGGAGGCGGCGACGGCAAGCAACCGGTTCGCGCTAGCGAACCGGTTGGAGCCAGTTCCGCGCTTGACCGTTCGCGGTTTCCTGTTGTCCCCGGCCGCCGCTGCAAGCCGTCGTCTGCTCGGGAGCCGTGCCACAGGAGAGCCGAGCGATCGCGGCCGTCCCGTGTCACGGGCAGCTCGCACGGTCATGCGCTGCAAATGGCTGTCGGGCAGTTGTTGCTGCTGCTTGGCTGCCTCAGCGGACAAAACATTCGCGGGTCCTTCGGCTCCCATTAGCCGGTCACCGCCGATCGAGTGTCGCGCGGCCGCGGTCATCTGGGCCAGACGATAGCGCGCCAGCGCGCGTGCGAGGAATCGGCCGCGCGCCGGCTGCGAGATACGCAGGCCAACGGGAAACACTCCAGCCTGCGGTCGTCTGGAAAGATGTGCACGTGACCGACGACGGTCGGCGTGCCGAGTCAGCAGCCGTGACGAGACGACTGACTCGTGATGGATTCACGGGGATTAACGTCCCAAAGCAATACTGGAGAGAGAGAGAGAGAGAGAGACCAGCGCATAGAGGGATTGACTTTCGAACGCCTGGGGGTTCCTTAACATGCAATATAAGTGCACGAGCTTTTTATCGTCATTTCGACCCCGTCTAAAGATGAACGCCACGGTCGGGAATTGAACCGGCGACGTCGTGCCCAGCCAGCAGAACGCCACGTCCGTAAAGGCACTGCATGCGGCTGGCGCCAACTGACGAACTTCTATTTCGGCGAAGTGTTTCCAGTGGTGTTTTTCGCATTTGGGGTGGGGGGGGGGGGGGGGGGCGAATAGCCGGGGATCTTAAGGGTCCACAAAACATTGCGCTAATTGCTGACAGCATTGCCGCTGCGCGAGCTAGAGCGCAGTGACAGCAGTGACATGCGCCCGAATTCCAGCAGTGGCCGGTTTCGGCACAAGCTTTCTTTCTCTTCCGATATTCCTATCGGGTATAGATAGCTTGCACAGACGTCATCGCGGCCGCCATCTTTAGGTACTAGCACGTCGATAAGGAGTGTAATCAAGAAACTTGACAGCATGACAGGACGATGGGCCCAGCTTGTGTCGAACGACAAAGCGATAACGGTGATAAACCGGTAAAAAACAGTCGCCGTCAATAAGCGAAACAATGTGCGCGCGATATTACAATGCACTCGCGTTATCGTGGCCGCCATGTTTGGGTACTAGCGCTGTGTGAGCTGCGTCTGTAACGTCACATAAAACTATCTATAGTTGGACAGGACAATGAAGGCGGTCGTCGTGAGCGTACAGCGGAATGGGCGGATGGACAAAGGCGAACCCAGCTTGGAGCACCTAACTGCTGACGCACTAAAAGTAGTATACATCGTGATCTGTCATATGCGCAACAGATATGTTCCGGACGCAAAATGCTACAAGAGCCCCCACCCCCACCCCTATATTAAAAAAAAAAAAAACGGAGGTGTCTCGCGACAACCTCAGGCCTAGCAACTCAATGGCCTTTTCGAGAAACTTCTCAATCGCGTGCAGATAGAGTTACCCATGGGTGTGACATATGACTCGTCGTATACCGGCCCAGGTCAATTATGACGACTATCCTACTGACCTCCCTTGCATACAGTACATAGCAGATTACCTTCAACCATTTTTCAGAAATAACTCTGAAGCGATGGGGTAAAATATTCATGCCGCATAGAAAATTCGATGATTTGATCTATAGACCGTTGATTAGTCACAGACAACGAAAAGTGCTCGTGAAGTGCGTTTTAAACACCGCGAGATGACATCGACATGAGAATCCAGGAGACAGCCATCAACATGCAAAGCCACTCCACAATGTTGCATCTTCTTCTTTTTTTTTTATTTAGGCAAACAAAAGCTGTTTCTACCATTATACACGCATTGGGAGACGGTCACTTTCTTTGTCCATGGAAACGGAGATGTTGGTTTCGGCAGCCAACTGAGAGGTTTAAACGAACTCTTAATACACCTGTGGGTGATACAAGAAACCACTTCAAAATCAGCTATGCCCCTGACGTGCTTTCGGGTCTCAAAGACTGTGTATTCTGGTTATACGCGGACGCGCTGACTGCAATTAATATGCCCTCCAACCAAGTTATGAATATAGTCGTTATGGCTTACCGCAATAACGCGCTGTCGCCAGAAACACTTAACAACATTTTATTGTGTGCAGTTACCGTGGGTAGCAGAATAACTGCAGCTATACAGCGTTATCCGGCTAAATTACGTGCAATTATCTATGACATATGCAACACGTCAGATTAAGCTTATACCCGTGGTTATAAGGTGTTCAGCCAGAGTGAACGGCAAATCGCTGCTGGGGTACGCCCTCTGCGCGTAGCGGAATAGCTGCCTGTATAGAGTTATCCGGCTAAATTACGTATAATTAACCACCCCGCATATGCAACACGTGAGATTAGGCTTACCCGTGGTTAAGGTGTTCGGAAAGAGTGAACGGTAAATTGCTGCTGGAGCACGCCCTCTGCGCACGGCTCCCACCTGAATACGGCCGAGAACGAACACATGCACGGCGACAATTTCAGCAGCAGAGAACGTCATGCTAGCAGCCAGTGTATGTCGCCTCTGCCTCATTTGCATGCGTGGGGAGCAAGGAGAAACGAAATGGCCACGCTGACAAGAACTGGCCTTCAGGCGTCCATTTAATGCTGCCTATTGCAAAGTTATTTCCGCCACGTTTATTTCATCTTCGAAATCATGATAAAGCCCATACACTAGCTGAACGGATTGAGAAGTACAAGTTCTTCGGTAAGTTTTGTCAGGTTTACAGGACATCGAATCCGTGCATGCGATAGCTCTCTATGGATCGAGGCGATATGAGAACGCCAACTTCTATTTCACGTATATAGCATATTTGAAAAGCACACATCCATCCACTTGAATAATGCGCCTGATGTAAAAAGCATTGCGCAGTAACAATGGGTGAAGCTAGGGGTCTTACGTGCCAAAACTATACGACCTCATCATGAGGCACGCCGCATATCGGGGGACTCCGGAGTGTTCTGACCACCTGGGGTTCTTTAACGTGCACCAAACGCACTATGCACGGGCGCTTTTGCACTTGGCCCTCGTCGAGATGCGGCCGCCGCAGCCAGCGCGAACGAAGTATAGCTGCAGCATGCACGACACATGGACATCGAGAGCAAACACCCAGCCTTCCAACTCGCTTTACATTACAACAACATTTACACATATTATTACATTACATTACATTACTTTACATTACATTACAACATTTTACACATATCATTCAAGCTTACAGAACAGGTGCAATGAGAAGAGCTTCAATAGTGTTACGTAGAAAGAGGCACGGGATCGGCTGTATACCAGGCTTATTCACAAGCGCATATGCATGTCATATGCATATGCCCAGAACGAACAGCCCGTTCCAGGTTATAACGTCGTCGTCCTCGTCGTCTTTTCAATCGTGATACGCCTGCTTTTGTTTAATGAAATGTATGTTCGGTAGCAATATGCACGCGACAAGCTTTAAATACAATTATTTTCATCAGCGCTATGGCTTTTCTTCACTACCAACCGTTGGCGTGGTGGCTATGACGTTGGGCTACTAAGCCTGACAACTTTCGATGATACTTTCACGTTGCGTCGAGTGACCACAGCCATATTTGCCAGCATGCCCGTAGCGCCATGCGGTTACGTCGCGCAAAGGATGAAATTTTTAATCCCTGAAGTGGATCTACAGTCTTAAACAAATGTATACTCTTTGGGTCCTATTTTACCGCGCAACGATAACCGTCCTCTGTCTTCAATTTCCTTTCTTGAAAACGCTGCGCTCGCTACTTTCCTGTCGAGAATGCTCTGTCATGCTGATAACGCGCATGCCGTTCGTGACTTGGAAGTATACCGGGCTCGCAGCGTTAAAGGAAGGAAATGCGGACGACAGACGACGATTATCGTTGTGTGGCGAGGCATACGACCCAAAGGGCGTAATTTTGTTTAAGAGCGCATACCGAGAATACGACCGATTTCTTATCAGATCTAGTTAGTGGTAGACTTCGCCTCGTTCAAAACCGCTCGGTCATGCAACGCTCTCGACGCGGAAGCCGATTCAGGGGGCAGAAGGGGGCGCGAATTGTATCTGCTGCTTTGATTTGCTGCCCCTGAGACATGCGCTGGCCGTCAAATTCGCGAGAGCCTGCTGGAACTCGTGGTTGAAGCGTTTGCTCATAGATGGTTTGCTCCCGAATCCTGAGCGCTATTACAGTGACCGTCGTGCGAAGTTGCTGGACAGAAGTTCGAGTGCATCGCCGTACCGGCTTCGGATCTGTGAGAGACAGCATTTACGTCCTGTGCAAGGAAAAGTTTGGTGAAGCAGCCGTGGCTGCCGTGCATATGCCGTGTACTGGAAGGAAAACGCTTCTCGAGAAGGCCAGTGTTTCGACGTGGGTGCCAGCAACGACTGGCTCATGTATACGTATACAGTTCGCAACGAAATATGTACGCCTTGTTCATTTAAGTGCAGACTGGTTGGTGGGAGGTTTTTTGGTGACGTGCCGCAGAGACAATGCAAGAGGTGCTCTGGCGTCGCAATGGCCGGATCTAAATTGCCAGACCAAAATCCATCTGCAAGTGTTCCATCAATGTCATCACCGTCATCACGGTGTGTTCTAGGAAGCTGCAGAACGCTGTCAGTATGCGCATCTTCGCTTTTCCACGAAGGCATCTTATACCAAGACAGGCGTTCAAGTGGCAGATAACAGCAAAAAGAAAGGTGAGTAGAAAGCAAATACATGTATGTTGCACAGGGTTTAAGAAAAACGCGTCGAAATCTTTGCGGTTGTTGTGTATCGGAGCGCGTGAATTTGTGTACTTCGGAACGCGAAATCATCGCGTGAAGGCAACAGCAACCTCGAAGCGATTACTGTGGATACGTTGCCTTTATGCGCAAAAAAAAAAGAGAAATGTATATATCATACTGAGACTCCATGTACGTTACCTTGCACATTTCCTTGAATCCCTGCGAAAATTAATTAGACAATGATTACGTAACCCCTCGAACGTGATGTCAGATGCATGCGGAACAGTATGAAAGTGGTTTAAATATATTCTCACCGGCAGCTTTTGAGAAAATGGACAATAGTTTCACATAGTTCGTCGTTTCGTTAAAGACGATGAAACGCAAACCGTGAAGTGTGCTTCGAATACCAGGAAATGGCATGAAAATCCAGGGTGAAGCGTCAAACACGGAAACTTACCACACGATGCCGTAGCTTCACCTGTGATTATGAAAAAGAGAGAGAGAGCAGTTTTTACTATATCAAAACGTGAGAAGATGGTCACTTTGATCTCAGTGGTTTAAACGCGGTATAGTCGGCACGTACGGCGACCAGCACTATTCTTGTGCCGTGCACTGGTGAACGCTGGGCGTTTGCTGGTGGAGAGCAAATGCAGTCGCAATGAGTCACAAAGGATCTCGCTTCCGTCAGCACGGTGTCCCCAGCGCCCACCGGTGGCTCAGAAAGCGCTGGCCGCCATGCGGGCCCATGATTAGCGTTTGAATGCTGAGCACATGGAGGTGCTGGTCTTGGCATTTAAACAACTCAAAAAGAAATGTGTATCACATTACCTAACATACTATTCAGTAGTAAGAAACAACTTGAAAACCATTATATGTCCCTGTCCTATACCTATCTTCGGAAACACCGAGAATATCTTGCACCACACTCACCTGCATGAAGGTGAGAACGAAGTAAGGGTAAAAGTATATCTATCTATCTATCTATCTATCTATCTATCTATCTATCTATCTATCTATCTATCTATCTATCTATCTATCTATCTATCTATCTATCTATCTATCTATCTATCTATCTATCTATCTATCTATCTATCTATCTATCTATCTATCTATCTATCTATCTATCTATCTATCTATCTATCTATCTATCTGTCTATCTGTCTGTCTGTCTGTCTGTCTGTCTGTCTGTCTGTCTGTCTGTCTGTCTGTCTGTCTGTCTGTCTGTCTGTCTGTCTGTCTGTCTGTCTGTCTGTCTGTCTGTCTGTCTGTCTGTCTGTCTGTCTGTCTGTCTGTCTGTCTGTCTGTCTGTCTGTCTGTCTGTCTGTCTGTCTGTCTGTCTGTCTGTCTGTCTGTCTGTCTGTCTGTCTGTCTGTCTGTCTGTCTGTCTGTCTGTCTGTCTGTCTGTCTGTCTGTCTGTCTGTCTGTCTGTCTGTCTGTCTGTCTGTCTGTCTGTCTGTCTGTCTGTCTGTCTGTCTGTCTGTCTGTCTGTCTGTCTGTCTGTCTGTCTGTCTGTCTGTCTGTCTGTCTGTCTGTCTGTCTGTCTGTCTGTCTGTCTGTCTGTCTGTCTGTCTGTCTGTCTGTCTGTCTGTCTGTCTGTCTGTCTGTCTGTCTGTCTGTCTGTCTGTCTGTCTGTCTGTCTGTCTGTCTGTCTGTCTGTCTGTCTGTCTGTCTGTCTGTCTGTCTGTCTGTCTGTCTGTCTGTCTGTCTGTCTGTCTGTCTGTCTGTCTGTCTGTCTGTCTGTCTGTCTGTCTGTCTGTCTGTCTGTCTGTCTGTCTGTCTGTCTGTCTGTCTGTCTGTCTGTCTGTCTGTCTGTCTGTCTGTCTGTCTGTCTGTCTGTCTGTCTGTCTGTCTGTCTGTCTGTCTGTCTGTCTGTCTGTCTGTCTGTCTGTCTGTCTGTCTGTCTGTCTGTCTGTCTGTCTGTCTGTCTGTCTGTCTGTCTGTCTGTCTGTCTGTCTGTCTGTCTGTCTGTCTGTCTGTCTGTCTGTCTGTCTGTCTGTCTGTCTGTCTGTCTGTCTGTCTGTCTGTCTGTCTGTCTGTCTGTCTGTCTGTCTGTCTGTCTGTCTGTCTGTCTGTCTGTCTGTGATCGTTTCGCCAACTTGGTATGTACCAAAATTGGCACAGCATGACAGAAGTGTGTGACGAACACAAATGATAGGTCATGACATGAATGTCCGACACACGTGTCACGTAGGTCATGAAACAGCTGCCTACGTCTTGGTGCTCTCATGGTCGTTTCGTTAACTTTGTAGGCTCCACAGAGCACACTGCTTCGCATAACATCGATTCCTGCAGTGCGTGGGATCTGATGGCTTTTTTTTTTTTTTCAAAGTTGTTCGAACAAACACAAAAAAAAGGAAGAGCGTATATATATATATATATACACACATATAAACATTGTCGTGTGGTGCAGACACTGGGCGATAAGGCGCTCGCTGTGCAATCGACCCCGTCCCTCGTGTATCGGGGAGCGCCGGTATCAGCGGCACAGCGGCGCCCCGCAGTATCTCTTCTTCGCTTTTCCGCGTACGATTCACCGCGTCGCCTCCCTCGCTGACTCGCAGACCCACGTATATGCGTGCTGCAAGGCGCGTAGGCCGCACGACTTGCCGCGATAACTATACGAGCTGCGCCAGCCTGAGCGAGGCGGCGCGTGTCAGCAAGTCGCACACGTGCTACTTCAGACCGAGCTACACGCACGTGCCGAGCGCCTGCATCTGATCGTACATGTCATTAAACTGTGTTGCGAGCACCTTTAAAGCGGCTTCCCCGGAGGGCCCGCGGCATTCAGGAAGAGAGCGAAACGACTGCTGATAGCCTTCCTGCGACACATGGGGCTCATCGACACCTGGTGACACACCCCTGATCTCAACTCGGAAGGAGGGTCAGGCGGAACAATTGCCGGCTATGTATGCCAGGCTAACCCCGCCTGCTTCAACATCACCACCACCACCACCACCACCACCACATAAAAGCGGCTTCGTCAATCCAGTCATATACGCTTACCGTACGAGCGATATAAAGGGAAATGATATAGGCCTAACGTTAAGAGACACGTAGACAGCCTATACTGACTTCCGGAACAAGCCCGAGTATAGATTGCATGAAGTAGAGATAACGGTGAAGCAGTATGCAAACGTACGGCTATAGGTGCTGCCGCAGTAGGCGCAGAACAGAGATACTGGGGAGCTGTAGATTTTGCGCACGCAAAGCGCCACGCCCTGCTTGCGTCCTTTTCGATTTCTTTTGTAAGTCCGACGGTTTGCCTCCCCTAACTTTGCGTACGCAAAATATAGAACGCCCTACTGTAACGACTATAGTATTCCAATTATATATATTTCTTTCCTCGCTTCATCAATGGCCCGGGCGGTATGATCCGCCTATATACGTTATCAGTACGATCGGCCTGTCGTGGACGAGTATTAAAGAAATAAAATTTAACGAAAGGAATCCTTACATGATACCGGCCCAGGTAGCTGCTGGTGTATTATAATATCAGGATGGATGTAACGAGAAGGGGAAAGGCAGTCGAGGCATCGAAGGTGGCAGAGGATTGTAATTTATACTATATAATGCAGCGTGCTATATATATATATATGATGCTGCCATTCAGTCAGCATCACGTGCGCAGCACAATACTTTACACCCTTAAAAGGGAATAAGGGTGTAGGCAGGTCTATAATTCAGACCTTTACACATAAGTAGAGTGTAAAAATGAGTTAATAGACCTACTGCCACCCTTTTATTCCGCTAAGGTCTCACGTATACATCCTCTTACTTACACCTTCACTCTTACATCCTTTTTGGATGTAAATGTGTGTTACAGACCAGTCTATACCCTCATTCCCTTTAAAGGGTCCCAATTATTTTGCAATGGCAGAGCGCTCAGAGACGGGCAGTGGAGGTGTTCTTCTAGTTCTCTTTTATCGTTAGCTCACGTAGGTTTCTATGCGCAGCTCGAAGTTGGTGCGATGGAGTTACAGATTGATGGTGCTCAGGACGTTTGCGGGAATCAGGATGGGTTACGTTCGCGCAGCACACGAGTAACTGGATATTTCTGTCGAGGATTTTGTGTGTTCCAGTTTCACTTAATTAGTCTGACGATGACGACGACGAGTACAGGCTGTCATATTATAGTCATCGGTATGCCCGGTAGCAGAGCTTGGTCATAATAGTCACGTTTAGTTGAAGGTATGCGCAGCCTTACGGCCACTGTGCTCTTGCGGACAACGCGCATGCGCATCTCAACAAAGCTTCGCATTGTTCTGCCACCATGCCACCCTTCTTCCGCTATGGTGGTGCTCAAGAACAACGCTTCAGCGAAAGCCGGGGATTTGCAATATAAACACCTGGCGACTTTTTTGTATTCTAAACGGCAACGTCGGCTTGCGAATGCAGCTTTACGTATGTGTCACGTATATACCGAGCATGCGATCCGTCAACCTAATCCCGCGGATCGGAAAGTGTCTCACGTATCAGTATATAGCTATAGCTGCGAGCCTGCGACATCGCCTCCGAAATTCGTGGCGCGTCGCGTTGCTCTGTTCCGGAGATTTCGGAGGTCCTCGTTTGAGCTTATAAGTAGCATAGCGCTTGCTATCGATGTCGCCGCAGTGCTGCCCTTCGTACTCCAGGCGGCCGAAAAGAAAGGGGCTCAAGATGGACGATCGCCGTCGACGTCGCTTAGGGATGGCTTTTAGAAATTTCGGTATTGGGAACAAGACAACACAGCGAAATCAATAAAAACGGAGATTAGGTGTTTGCTTAAAGGTTGCGTAGGTCTAAGGGAATACGTATTTTTTACATGCATGAGTGCGGCAGGTCGCTGCTAGCCTAGAAAAAAAAAAGCTGTTTACTTCGGGAAACTGTGCCTACAAAAGAACAATTGGCTTGGGTAAATACCAAGCTCTCAGATGAGAAAGGATTGCTGTCAGATATGGGCATTGCTTATTGCCACCAATACGAGGTCATGAGACAATCGAGAATTGTTCCAAGTTCAGGCGTTTGTAGAGATACCATGGTGAGACAAACGTCAGGGACAGGGGATTGGAACAAAGGCTTCATTTACGCGTACAATGTAAAAAAAAAAAAGCAGATTAGAGGTTGTATACTTCGTAATATCTCGTTTAATAACGCTGCCGCATGTTTTGTCTGAACGGTCATTGCGAACTATCGCCTCTGAACATGTCGAGGCACGTTCACGTTGAATGACAGTCGCAGTATTCATGTCTAAAGAGGTGAAATGATTGTCACTGAGTTGCTCCCAGCACAAGTAACCGTTTATATGATTCCGACAAAGTCGGGTCGAGTTGGTTGGTCGCGCCCAGAACCCAATTTTCGGAATTCGTACACGGTAGCAAGTGGGGTGAGGGCGCCTCAGGAATGGCTGAGTCAGCCCGACTACAAGGCCGTGGTTTGAGTCTCCGACCAGCTTGGAGAAAGGTGTACGCAAACATGGTCGCATCGGTTTGCGTTCAGCGCGACTTCTGGCTCGACCCACTCGCGTCATGTTCAAATAAATGAAACCAACCTTAACTCGGCGAGCTACATCGTCCAGACTACCCCTGTGACTCGGAAAGTGACGTTTACCGTGGGTGTCCCGTCAGCTGTTCTGCTGATTAGAGAATCAACTGTGTGAGGGTTCAGTGACTTCTGCCAGGCATTTGTGCATTTAGTCTCTGCCTCCTCTTCAACGTCCAAGAAAATAAATTCCATTTACTTAAATGACACACAGGCTATCGGGGGGGGGGGGGGGGCGTGTGGGCCATTTAAACGAATTAAATCAAAGTGGTGTAAATGGAGAGAGGTGTCAATGCTGATTCCGAGTATACGCATGCTCTGACTGACTGAAAGTTTATTTTAGTTCCGCAGAATGAAACAAACGAAGCTCGAAAATAATCGGTACATTGCGCATTGCTGCGGAGCTATGAATATGCCATGATATTATTTTTTTCGGTGTGCTATACTGAACGTTGTACCGCATAATTCGACTGATCGCGTTGTGCTCTTGTCTTCCGTTTGCCCCGCTTGCACATGCTACGACTCAAATGCTTTCATCCAGTCATGTACGGCCATTTTGATTTATTTTTCTTTAATGGCAGTTGTAGCACGATTAAACAAGAAGTTGTGAGCGAAGCAGTACAACAGTGGGGCCTCTGTTTCTGCTTACGTGAGGGCGTGCATGTCGACGTAGTGACGAAGCCAGCCCTATAGATTTATGTATGTGCTACTCCGCACGCGAGCATGCGCACAGAGTCGCCAAGGTGGTTATGTAAAATTATAAAAAAATGCTAAACCTCCTTGAGTGTTGTCAGGCCCTCTAAGCATCACGATACTTTGCCCGAAGGATGCATTCTAAGCGCACCTCACTTCCCCGTGCTTTCTTTTGTAAGGTATACATGGTATGCACGTGACGTCACATCCGCTGCTGTCGTCTGCTTCCTCTACCTTCCGCCATCTTGGGGAACCTTATCAACAGGTGCGTGCGTAGGCCTATAGGTTCCCCAACACGGCGCCGCCGTAAACCGGAAGTCGCGGAATATCCTTGAATGACGTACGTGCGTACTATGTATACGCTCATCTCCCGGTGGCGTTGCATTTGCTGCTCCTCTAATAAGCTCCAGTCGCTTCCTTCCTTCCTCGACTCCTTCCTTCCTCGTACGAAATTAGCGCTGCGAATCGGAAGTTACGAACACACACGGAGTGTAAGGCTATAGTAACGCCGCAGTGTTCGTCGGTTTGGGGCATACGCTGTACTCGTACGAGGAGAGCCGCCGATTGGCATGTTCTCCTCTATCTCAGTTTCATTTCCGAAATAGAAAAAAAAAAGGGGGGGGGAACGATCCATTTGTATTGCAAGGCGGAGACTACTGATTAGAAGCGGTGTAGGGGTTGGAGGACGGGACTTCGGGATGTAAACCCCAAACTTGGGAGGATTTATTCTACATTATGTACAGGGAGGTGAGCGACAAGTATCAGACGTACAGTCATTACGGGCCGGCAGCAACTCGGACGCTGCGGCCCGCGGCAAGAAGTTCGAGAGAGGTGAATCAGGGAATCAGGGCATCCCAGAATCCTCAGGTCTCTCTGGAAGGCTTCTTATAAACCCTTCGAGCACTGTAAGTCACGTCATGTTTGACCAATGGAAGAGTCCGCTCCGATGACGCCACTTTCAGCCAATGGTAGGCGCCCGTGTCGCGGTGTCACACCTGGCGGCTCTCTGCGGTCTTGCCTCGCAGACTGGCAATGCACTTCTAACGAGGAGAAGGGGAGGGCTGCTCATGCTCCATTGTCCGAAGCCCACCTGCCAATCCTGGCGCCGCACGAACTTGTTGGCACGTGAACTTGTTGCCTTAAACTTGTTTGCTCGGCCGCTCCTCTGGAATGTGCTTTCCTGCTTCGGCATTCCTCAATTAGCTGTGCTGCGATCCGATGTGGTTTGGGGAACTCGAAGTAATCGCAGGAAACAGCTCCATATCTAACAGCTCGTCCTCGCCCCGGTTGTTCTGAATGGCCGGTGAACTCAATTCGCTGGCCATGAGGAACGCTGAAAGAAGCTGCAGGGTACTGGGGTCGAGCCTCGTTTGACCACTCTCGGGATCCTGGGCCCTGGAGAACATACGTCAAACAAACCAAACAACACAGCGCTGCACCACGCGTAAGCGCAGGCTCTTCACCCCTGACTCGCCAGGCTATTACTGAGTCAAAATCAACCCTGATCATTTAGTTCCCCAATTTTGACAAAACAGTTCCAACCACCCTTCCAAACAGCCATCCATTTCTCCTCGAATGCCCACAAGACCAGAGTACTATTGTTGTTGCAAAACAAAATGTCGTTGACGTTGCAAACAACAAATGAAAACAGCCGAACATAACTTAAGTGGCCTAACTACACGAACAGCATGTTTCCGATCTATCGCAGTTTCGTACTTATCGCACGTAATGGTGCCACTGAACAATCTGGTCAACCTCACAAGTACGTAATCACAAGCGCACTAGCCTTGTGGTCACTAAACAAAACGCGTACTTGCGTTGTAGGCAAACTTTTCACTTACGCTTACTCACGTTTCTTCCCTGAAAGTCCTACAGGACACGTGACATAAACGAACAATTAAACTTGCGGGACTTACACACTCCGCAGAACTCTTAAAATGATGCGTCTTCTACTAACTCTTTCCACGCACGTTCACTAAAGAAGTCAGAATACGGCTGCCCTCAACACACACGAGCAACCCAGTCATAAATCTGCTTCCTTCCGTCCACACAGGACACGCGCTAATGGAACTAAGAACGCTCCTCAGTGCAAATCATGCACTCACTGAAAACCTACGCGCTTAACCTTAGAAAATTCAACACTTAAAAAGAAAGAAGGTTAAATAAAACACACGCGCGTTACGATAGGCCTCTCAACAATAACCTTGACCCTCAGGTTACTCACACACACAAAAAAAAAGCCTATCTACTTATTAATGAGCATCTCGCGAGACTACATGTTTACACAAACGCGTCTTTCAAATCTCGGAGCTTCTCAAACGAAAACACAAACAAAGCTCAAACCTTACGTATTGAAAGAAATGCTAGTCTCAAATCGCGAAAACATTCCGATGCTCAAAATAACAAACAAAATCACACGTTTTACTACGGAAGCTATCTTGGCCTCCCTTTCCAAACGCTTATGTCTGACTCACTTTTGAGTCGTACCCAACGTGGGCGTGGTCTCAAAGCTACTCTGGCTGCCGAGAGACAACAAAAGGGCTGATTCACTATCAGCTCTCCCAAAACGTTACGGTCTCCTGCCAATTTGCGTCCCCGCGCCCCGCTTTCCTCACAAACTCGACTGACCGCGTCGCTACTCCCCACCTGGTCTCGTCCTGCCACCTTGCGTTTCTTCGAACTGCACGCTGAGCTGTGAAAAGAACTACGGAACGACGAGGAGATTAACTGCCCCATGCCCTTTGTCCGCGTCCGCGCAGAACATTCTTCGCGGTCCCCCTTTGACCGGTGGCTCGTACGTTTTCGATGCGTCAACATCGTCCGTGACGACCGCACCTTCTTCCTCGCGCCCTGCCCTTTTGGTTTTCTCGCCATTTTTGGCGGCGCTACATTAATTACCGTCTTTCGGTATTTACCGCGCTTCTTTTTACGGCGCTTTCTCTTTGCACTCGCTTTCATGTCGCCTCGTGCCTCGTGCTGGCCGGTACACATTTCGTCGGCCCGGATCGGTCTCTTACCCGCACAGTCTGAGTGATTTACATTTAAATCAACACTCTTTCTGCCTCGACTGGCGGACAGCCCAACCGACTCTGGCACAATGCAGCAGGCTTTACTCGAGTTAGACAACTCGCACTCTTGCGAACTGCCCTCTACTACATTGCCCAGCTCACGCTGTGCATCGGCACACAGCCCGTCGGTATCGATCGCTGTCTCACGCGCACAGTCCGAATGATTATTAACTGAACCATCCCTATCTAGGCTATCTAGACTGGCGGAGAGCCGCACCGATCCCTGAACAATGCAGTTGTTCTCTCGTGAGCTACGGAGCTCGCCACCCCGAGAGCTATTCTCAACTGCATCGTCCAGCTCGCACTTCACTTCTGCACGCAGATCTGGCTCTACATGGGTGCTCGCGTCTGTCGCGTCAACAGTACCCCTTTCTTCGCTAGCAACCTCGCTAACATTACCAGCGACGCACACGCTCGGTAACTGTGCCAATTTGTTCGCAGCTGGCCTAGCTGTCTCCACAGTCATCTGTTGGCACAGCACCTCGTCGCTCTCCTTGCGGCCTTTAACGGCCTCTGTTGCCACTAAGGCATCGTTAGCAGCTAGCCTTTTCCCTTCACTTATGAATTTGCAGCCAATCTCACAGGCACTACTCTTTTCGTCGGCTCCTGGCGAAAATCTGCTAGATACTTCGTCATTCTTTCGCTCTGTACTTCCTACAGAATTCTCAGACAGCCGTTGTCTCTGTGCCAATAACTGATCACAATACTGTATCTCTTTGATCAGGGCTGCCTTCTCTCTCTCATACTTTTGCTCACGCTCAAGCTTACGTTCCTGATACTCAAGTTTGCGTTCATTCTCACGTTCGTGACGCTGACACCTAAGAGTAAGTTCTTGAAGCTCATGCTTCCGTTCATTCTCGCGTTCTTCACGCTGACGCTTACTCCTAAGTTCACGACGCTCTCGCAAACGTACACGACGTACACGCTCCCGTGGCTCCTGTATCACCTCCCAGGCAAGCTCAATGCTTTTGTCATCGTTGCCACTATCTTCAATCGTCTTTATGATAGCTGGCGTTTCCATCCGTTCGTCCGCCTCAACTCCCAAATCGTCGCACACCAACAACAAGTCTAACCTCGTCAACCTTCTAAGATCCATGGCAGCTGGCCCGACAGTTGGTTAAAACTGTTTTCCTTAATTAATTTGTGCAAACACACAATGCATCAAACTCCCTATTCCCAGAACTATCAAAATTGAACACACAACCTTTGAGTCTGGCGAATCATAAGGAAAAAAACCACGCGCTCACTTACGGTTGCAGCACCCCGCCATCCGGTTCATTCGTCCGCTGTTCCCGGTTCCTCCGGACTCCCTGGGTCGAAGGCTCGCTCCTTCTTCGCTACTCCCAGTTTCTTCGGACCTCTTTCGACGAAGGCTCTCTCTTCTTCGCTCTTCCCGGTTCCTTAGGATCTCTCTCGACGAAGGTTTATCCGTAGCGCTGCCACCAGCTGATGCATTCGGAGGCGATCCCACCGCTGCCACCAGATGTAGGGGTTGTAGGACGGGACTTCGGGATGTAAACCCCAAACTTGGGAGGATTTATTCTACATTATGTACAGGGAGGTGAGCGACAAGTATCAGACGTACAGTCATTACGGGCCGGCAGCAACTCGGACGCTGCGGCCCGCGGCAAGAAGTTCGAGAGAGGTGAATCAGGGAATCAGGGCATCCCAGAATCCTCAGGTCTCTCTGGAAGGCTTCTTATAAACCCTTCGAGCACTGTAAGTCACGTCATGTTTGACCAATGGAAGAGTCCGCTCCGATGACGCCACTTTCAGCCAATGGTAGGCGCCCGTGTCGCGGTGTCACACCTGGCGGCTCTCTGCGGTCTTGCCTCGCAGACTGGCAATGCACTTCTAACGAGGAGAAGGGGAGGGCTGCTCATGCTCCATTGTCCGAAGCCCACCTGCTAATCCCGGCGCCGCACGAACTTGTTGGCACGTGAACTTGTTGCCTTAAACTTGTTTGCTCGGCCGCTCCTCTGGAATGTGCTTTCCTGCTTCGGCATTCCTCAATTAGCTGTGCTGCGACTCGAAGTGGTTTGGGGAACTCGAAGTAATCGCAGGAAACAGCTCCATATCTAACAGCGGCTGTTGTTGTTTCGTGCGTACGCGTATACTTACGCACGCATTTTCTCGGGGCGAAATTCTATTCAATTCCCGTTGAACTGCGGCGGCCGGCAGTGGACGGAAACAGCCACCGTGGAGGAAAGGAAACTGCACAATGAGAATCGTATCGAAAGAGGAGGACAACGAAAACAAAAAAAATGTGCGGCCGCTAAAGAAAGAAAGAATTGCGAAGGATAGAGAACAGAACCGATCAATGAAACGACGACACTAACAAAACAAATACAAGCGCAGAAAAAAAAAATGCTGCACGCGGGGCGATCGAGAGGGCGCGGGGCGAGCAGGCAGTCAGGCCGAGCCGAGCCAAAGCAACGTCCGGGTGTGGAAATAAATAGGAAGTTGCCCGTTCCGTTGACTGAAGCCATCCCGACGTCGTTCCGCTTCCGGATGAACCTCCTCTTTGCCCCTTTCTTTCTTTCTTTCTTTCTTTCTTTCTTTCTTTCTTTCTTTCTTTCTTTCTTTCTTTCTTTCTTTCTTTCTATCTATCTATTCACCCTGTTTTTTACGGTTCCCTTCCCCACACGATCTCTCTGAACTTTCGCATTCTCCTAACGGTTATATACGTGAGGAAGTGTTGAAGATTGAGAGGAAGGCGAGAGGTCCAAAGAGAGAGAGAGAGAGAGAGAGAGAGATACCTTCGCGTGTTGCCGGCATTTTGGGCGTCGGTGTTGTGAGCCGCCAATGACAAGAATGGGAAATACGGAAGTGGGAAGGAAGACCACGAACGCGCCCCGCGCCCCTACTTGGGGGGAGTTATTTCTAAGCGCAACGTGGTGGTACGAGCGGGGTTAAAAGCAACGGCGCACCTCGGCCTGCGCGAGGCCCGCTCGACGGCCAGTTGTCTTCTGTATACTTAGAAGGCTCGTACAGAGATGGCGGCAGCCCGAGCGATGCGCGATACGAGGTTTCCTTCCTATACGTCACACGGATAAAGAAGAAAAAAGAAAGAGTGCCTACGCGCAACTCCGGTCGCAGATTGTAGAGGAGTTGTTTCGATTACATCGGGAATAATGTCATTAACAAAATGGTTAATGGAGGGAAATGGCGCGTGAATGGATGATCTACGACGACGAAAGGGAGCGTGGTTAATCTCTACGAGGATTTTATAGATTACGAAAAGTGGCGTTAGATTCTGTAGTGATACCAGCAGTCATATGGAGATATTGCACGGTCGAGGAGTGAAGGATGCGCACGTGAATGTATTTTAGCAAACATATACGCAACTTCCACAAGTGCATTAATTTTCTTCACAAGAAAAAAAGGAGAGAGAGTGTGTGGGAGATTTTTATTAAAGGAAACGCAGAGAGGAAGTACCGAAGCAGGTGAACTCTAGCCTACTGTGCTCTACACAGGATGAAGAGGAAAAAGGAAAGAAGGGATGAGTGGTGGTGAAGGGCAGATTACAGGGGGGACTCATGGTAGATGCACAATCGTACAGCAAGTGTTATATTGGTACCGGTCCACTTCGATGTTGCAGATATGTCCTGGAAAAAAGAAAAAAAATACCGGTTATAAGAAGACTCAGGATGGGAAACACAATCTCTATATCGCTACATTCACTGCATGCTTAGTAGTAGTAGTATTCAAGCTGTAAGGCTGGGAAGGATCAGGTTTGGGAGTCGACGGAGAACGTCTCTTAAATAATTGCACGTTTATATCCAACCTGCAACGTCTGCAACGCCTATAGCTGCGAGAATGAACGTGCAAGAGAGAAACGGACTCGGCGTTGACGACAATGGCGGCTAAGTTCGAGCATGCGGGCTGATATGATTGGTGCTCCGACTGCTATAATAGAGAGTTTTAGTTTAGGGGACGCGAGCGACTTGCGTACGCAAGAACTAGGGGCCACAGTACTGCGCACGCGCAGACCGCCATGTCAGGGTTTGCGCATGCGCAGTAGCGCCGCCCCTAGTTCTTGCGTACCCTAAACTAAAGCTCTCTAATATTACAGATACACGTCGCACGCGGATGCCGAGGGTGCGTATAACGCGAAGCGGTTACGAAGCCCCCACCAACACGCGAAGCACGTATATATAGACGAGCTCGCTGCTGTGGTTATTTGCGGTGTGTGGTGGTTCTTGTCGCATAAACTGCGAGCGGGCGCTCTCGAAGGGGAAAAAAAAAAAAGGAAACGCACGAATCGATCCTTTCTTTGAGTGCGCGACACTTATAGACCCGCCGACGGCCACCACGCGTCCAGGAACGGCGACTATAACTGGACCACGAGAGTCGCCTGGCGGAAGTGATATGAACAGCTGGTCGCTCGGCCGTGGGTGTTTCGCACGTAGGGTGCATGTGTGGGAACGCAGTTGTGGCCGGTGTCGACGGCAGACTGCTTCCGAGTGTGTACTATATATGCGCAGCCGCCAGTATACATGCGTCTTGCAGCGTAAAATAATTTACGCCCTTAAAAGTGAATAAGGGCGTAAATAACTCGCATCCTTGCACCGTTCTTTTATTCTGATGGGGGGGGGGGGGGGGGTGTAAAGGTGTGAGTTACAGACTTATTTACGCTCTTGTTCGTTTTTAAAGGTATAAATTATTTTACAGTATGGTGGTGGTTACGTACACCCGGCCACAAAAGTTTACGGACCACTGGATCTCTCGGAAAAGGTTCAATTCCTGAGCAGCCTGTAGCAATAGCTAGTAATACTGCATATGAAGACGTTCCTAGCATACTCTAGTGGAGGCCCGAAATGAAAGCACCAGGCTGCGTTGTGAAGTTGCGGAGATATTCAGCTTTTTCTCAGATTTCGTGGTCCGTAATATTTTGTGGCCGGGTGCAGGTCTGACTGAGGGCTACAGACACGAGTGTAAAGGCGCGAGTGCATACAGGCGAGGACGCTGCGGCTTCTGAAAGGTGAGTGCGTTGCTTGTCAACAGGTGGAACGTACTGTACGTCGCCGAAACGTATTCTGATCACTAAATATGTAGATAAGCTACAGAGAGAGAGAGAGAGAGAGAGAGAGAGAGAGAGGCAAGGAAAAGACAGGGAGGTTAACCAGAGATTATCTCCGGTTGGCTACCCTGTACTGGGGGAGGGGCAAGGAGATTCAATAGGTGAGATAGGAAAAAGGATAAAAAAAAGGGGAAAAAACCTAAACACACACACGCACGTACACACGAACTATTTCTGTGGGCACTGTCACGCAGCCCGCAAAGGCGTTCTATAGTCTTACGCAGTGTCACCGTACAGTCCTACGTCACATAGTGTACAGTCACAATTCGTCAGAAAGTCCCGCGTCTTTCAAGTATCGCAGCAGCGCCTTCATAGCGGATCGCGCTGATGTTCGCGTAGGCCAGGTTCCAAGGATCTTGTTTTCTGTCATTGGGCGCTCATCCAGTTTGTCTAAGGTGGCTGAGAGGTCTGCTCTTTGTGGGTTAAAACGAGAGCACTGACAAAGAAGATGCCCGATTGTTTCATTGCACCCGCAGAAGTCACACAGTGGGCTGTTGGCTAGATAAGCTAAAAAGATAGGAAGTGTCTATATAGCTTACCTATTGTGATTGTGTGCATACTTCCAAAAACGAAAGAAATACCGTTCCCGCTTTTTATGCGTGTATAGCATATATTCCGCGTCCCGTACACACGAGTTCGCTGATCCAGCTTTACGTCCCGTGACGGAACAACTACGGTTCATTCTTTTTTAAGGCGTATACACTACAGTCGTAAATGTGTTAAAGTAGAAAGAGCGACGGAACCTTTACCACTTGATAAAAAGCCTTAAAGTGAAAACGGAAAAATAACAAGGAAAGGTGGGGGGTGGGGCTGAGGTCCACTACTTTTGCTCTTGAGGGTGCAAACTGCAATTTTCCGCAGCGGAACTATGGACAAACGCGAATCGGCAGAATGCAAAGTTCAGAACTATTCTCGAAGCGCTTCCGGTCGCTTCCGAATTGCGACTTCTGAGCGCGAAATTCGCGTTTCTTCGCAGCTGCCAGCGCATGAAACGCTCACGCACATTCTCGAGTCAGGCTTTCTCTCATGTTATAGGGTCACACCCACTGCACGGAGCTAGCGGAGGAGGCCATACGATAGAAGAGGGCGACTTAAAACGCTCTTTACGGATAATTCCCTAGGTCGATTCGGAGCAGATCCGTTCCACCTTGAGGATGAAAGGCGCACATTCGTCCAGTCGATGTGATGCAAAATCACAAGTTCCACGAAGTGAGTCGCTTCGAATCAAGCAGTGAAAGCATTCGATCGGGCGCAGTGGACTGACCGCAGCGAACGTGCGCCTTGACTATAGAGGAGCTGGATGGACAGAGCTCTTCGATCTATACGTCGAACCAGTGAGCGGAAGTAGATGTCACGATTACTTACTTTAACATTTTTTACTATACAGTTGCCAACTTTCTCGTTGTAACAATCAATATGGGAAAGGCCCCTTACAATAGCTTGAACTACACGCCGGAAGGTCCCATCGGGATGGAGGTCCCGTTGAAGGTTAAAGGGGCACTAAACCTAAAATAATACTTTAGATCAATATAGATCGCACTTCTAGAATAGTGCACGCGTTAGTCTTATCGGTAGGTATAGCACCGTAGGCCGAAGACATGAAAGCTGCGGAAATTAATGGCGCATGGCGACGCCACGTTGTAGTTCACACGCACGCACGCACGCACACGCGCACACACGCACACGCACGCACGCACACGCACAGGCACACACACACACACACATACACACACACATACACACACACACACACACACACACACACACACACACACACACGCACACACACGCACCATCTCCTCTCGATGTCATGGACTGTTCTAGACAGCTCTTCGTTCGTCAGTGTCTGCTCGGTTCTATATAGCTAAGTGGTTATGGGCAAGGAAGGGTTACAGTGTGCCTTAAGGCACGCAAAAGTTCAACCCTTTACAAACTTAATTGTCCAGGTTGAAGAGCGCCCGAAATACAGTAAGATTAAAAGAAACAAATTCATGACGTCGCACTGGCGTCAGCAGGTTCCATGACGGGCTTATAGACGGTGGTCGCGTGATCGCTAGTAAATACCGTTTAATGTAATAGGAATTTCGTTTTGAGAGAAATGCTGCTTTGAGAGAACAATCAGTCTGAACTGCTCTGTAATTTTTATGCAGTGTTCTTATAAAGAAGGGATTGATCTTTGCGCGTAGGACATGCACTGTAACACCAATATCCTTGCGCTCGACTGCTGTGCACGATCTGACTTCAGCGTTATTTCTGTGCTGGAGGGATTATTCACCTGACAAGGCAGGGAGCGCCGCTTTGTCGTCTTGTATTCGCACCTTTCGCAGTGCCGGTGGAGATAGCCGGAGATAAGTGGAGCGTGATAACGCGCACTGTTGCACTTCACTGCTAGCCGTACAACGAAAATGGCGCCTGTGGTAACATCCACTGCATAGCAGGTTCGTATACGTTAAAGAAAAGAAAAGTAACCGATTGCAATTACAATTACTTCGTTAAAAATGCAACTCATTGCGTTTACAAATTACTGCTCCACGAAAGTAATTGAGAAATTACTCAAGAGTATTACTTCGAAGTTGTATACTTTGCTCGAAACTTTCAATAACATTGCACAGATGTGCCATAAGCAGGACGAGCTGGCCTGTCGCATTCAATGCGTCTCCGGCAGGGCTTCATACATTGCTTATCTTTACTAGCAATTACCTTTAAAAAAGTTAATCGGTCATCTGCCCCCCCCCCCGTTATTGTCGCGTAGACATGAGTAGTGACACTGATAAATCGCCGAGCCTAGGGTGGTGTAGTATACGCATGGCCATCTTGCGCGCCAAGATTGTCATTGCTTAGTCCTTCATGAAGCGCTTCTCTTAACTGTTGCTTGGACTTGAAGAAGACGCGCTCCCGGTTGGGCCAACCGGTATAGGTGCCCTCCTGGCATTAAAGTCTGAAGTGGTTGTCGCTATCGAGACATACCAGCACTGGTTAAATTCAACGGCCAACATCTGATGTTCCGTTCATGCACTCTAAGAAACAAATATTCAGCTCTGCACATGGCCGGGTTAGCCTGTCTGAACTATAGCTGCTGCGTGGCCCCATCTCGGGCGTTATACTGCATCTAATTCAGGCTAAATTCAGGTTCCCAAAACTGCGTCATCTGTCCCAGCATGTCTCGCCAATAAAATAACAAATTACTTGTAGTTGCTTACTGAAAAAAAAAAGTGATATAATTACAGTGGACCTTACCGAGTAAAAAAGAAAAAAAAAAGGCTGTAATCGTTAACTCAATAAATTACCAGGAATTTAACGGATTACTAGTAATTAATCACATGTAATTCGTTACGTACAAATCCGCTGCGTATCGTCTGCTGCCAAACGTATCGTCTGCTGCCACTCGCATCGTCTGCTACTAAACGCGACAGCGTGGACAGCGTTCACGCACGACGGCGTAGCGAATGCGTGGCGGGGCTACGAGATTTCCGTAACTCATCTTCGACGTACTAGAATGATGCGAGGAAGTCTAGCACTCATCCTTTTCGTGTTTCCTCTGTTTCGTTTCTTTTTTTCTCGCTATCCGCCTCGTGAAGACTTCTTCATGAGCTCGCCGGAAAACTCGCCGGAAATGGGCTCGTATAAATACTCTAACTGCAAATGCCGAGGTTTCTCTCTTGCGCATAGTTCCATATAATGATAGCAACATCCTATACGTTTTCCTCTCGTCGTAATGCAAGCAAACTCTGCTTGTACAGGCTGTTCCCAAAAATGACTACGCCGCCATTACTCGGGCAAAGTGCTTCACAGAAAAGCTAGCTTCTACAATTAGGACGGAAAGGGTGTATACTTAGTGCTCGCGAAACTACCGAATCTTTCTCGAACATGTGCTGTGCACCCTGCGCCCACCCGGTCGTTATAACACCAGGGATGAAGAAAACATATAGCTTGAACGTAAATGTAAGAACGACGGAGGCAAGAGGTGAAGGCAAGTATTTCGCCAAGGAAGCTATCTATCTTGCCCTGAAGCAGAATTAGCTAATGGAGGGCGATGTTCAAGTTTGGGCCCCTGGGAGTAGTCGTGGGAGTAAAGGTTGCCGCAGTAAATGGGTTCGTAGCAGCAGGAATCACGGAAGTTGTTTCTGAGCCGTTTCACGGTGGATTTTTTATTTTTATTTTACCTGCGTGTCAATTTTCTTTGCTTCAAAAAAGCTTCGCGGGAGCCCTCAGTTGTCGCACAGAGGTCGCCGAGGGACTAAAGGAAAGCAAATAAAGTTTCCGGAAAGCGTCAGTCTTTTGTCACGCTCTACGACTTGCCGTAAAACGAGGTACTGTCACTTCTGCGAAGCGCTTATTATTATCATTTATATTTTTTGTTGCCATGCAGTCAAATTAGCTGGCGTGGAGGAACGCTTCGCTTAACGGTCTCTGAAATAGGATTGGCGATGGACTCGAGGTCGCTACTGAAGAAGTGTCGTCTGCAGTACGATAACTCCGTTTGCTTTCCGTGCGGTTCTTACGGAAGTTAAGCGAAAGTTTCGTAAGAGCACGCAATTTTCGGAATTTTACGGATACCATGCGGAATCCGTACACGTTCCGTAACTTACACGGAAATATAATGCGGAAAGCATATGGAATTATTGCGACTGCATAGGGAATAACGTTTCAGCGGAGCTGCTTAAATGCGCGTAAACGCGGCACGCGCTGCAGGCTATCATGGCACCACGCAAAGTTGCCCCACGTGCAAGCTCGTCCGGACGTGCGCTCGGTTTTTTTGCGCCACCGCAAATCTCGTCTCGTATCTCTTATCTGACCTGGCAAAGAAGGGAGCGGGGGAGAGGGCTTCCAAACTGGAGGATAACAGCTGTCTCTCTGTGCCTTCACGGAAAACCCACACCAAACGAGCGTGCATCGTCTAATCGGACGCTAGCTCCGCCGGCTTGGCCCTATGCGGCCGACAACGACTCGCCTTTGTTCCGCGCGAGACGACGCCCATCACGCGAACCCTCGCTCGCGAGGCTGGAGCCCTCGACTCAGCCGCTGGCGTGGCTCCAGAGCTTCCGGATGAGCTGGTGCATTCCGCGCACTTGGCGAGGTGTTGTGTATGTTAGTGGACGGGTTTAGAATAACATTCGGCGCCTTATACGTACTTACGCTAAACGCATGCACATTGCCGTACGCTGCTGCGCGCTTATAACTTCGAGACTCTTTATGTAGCTTAACGCAGGGGAACGCAGACGTGAAGAATACTTAGTCTGGAAGCTTGGGCTTGGTGGTGATTCATTGGAAAGGACACAGTGCAAGAAAGACAAGGACACGAGAGAATAAACTGTTGTAAGTCAGTGCTGTGTGCGTGTCGCTCTCTCGTGTCCTTGTCTTTTCTTTTTTTTTTTTAACGCTGTGTCCTTTTCCAGTGATGAAAACGCTAGAAGACTGGGCGCCATTTGGGTGTCTCGTTGTCAAACCTGCGCAAGTTATGGCAGTACAGTAAAGCACACCTACTGCCGTTTCCATGTCGACGCGTCCCGTTGGGCGTATACGGATGCCAGAATCGCCGAACGTTATCACAAAGTGCGCGATCGATCGAGGCGCCCATAACTGTCCTTTAAGGTGAGTTGAAAGGAAGCGAAAGCTTATGTCGCCAATTATTGGCGATCAATTGTGGCAGCGACAGCGCAGAAGCACGTTGGAAAATTCGCACTGAAGCAGTAGCCGCAGGTTCCGCCATGTTTGAATACGCAATTTTATGACGTCAGTATTCATTACGTACGTTAAATAAGCCGCAGGAGCCCAAAAGCGCACGGAGCGTACGCAGTGAGGAGAAAGCCATTTCTTTACGAACGTAAGCAGTTTGCGTTTGCTTCAGAACACTACTCTATAAAACTTTGTAGCGTGTGTATATTGTTCGTAGCTTTCGGGAACCCTGCTCCGAAACGGAGGGGGAAGCGCCCGGAATGTGATCCCAAATTAACTCCGCGTTCGCAGCGCCAGCTGTTAGGGCTCGCTGAAAGACTCTGTGGGCCCCGGGACGGTTTGTTGATGCCGCTGCCGCCATCCATTCTCTCGCTTGTGCTCGGAACACCCGGCGACTGCATGCGGCAGCTTAACCCAGTTAAATGTGCTTGTTAGACGGACTCGGGTAAACGGAGCCTGTGGGTGGCGAGGGGGTCGTTGGCCTCGCTTAATGAAAGAAAAGCCTGCCGCTGCAGCTGCTACGTACACTGACGTGCACAAAGTGTGCGACCGCCCTGCGGTATAGTCTAATTCGTTCCAGCCTCATGAATCTTTTTTTTTCTTTTCTTTCTTTTTTTATCTGTGGGAAGCCTGCGCGAAGTCTGTCTGTGTCGTCAGCGTCACTGTTGTCTGCGTTCTTTTTCGATTCTTTCGTGGGAGTCAGTGCCGTCAACCGCGCCGCCCAAGCACCTCTATTGGGGGAATAAAGAACGCTTCCGCTTCTTTGCCAACTCAGAATCGCGCAAAAAAAACCTTGCAAAATAAGAAAAGGAAATAAACAAAACAGCCTTCCAAACTTTCTCTTGCGCAAATATATATATCTGCCTTTGTGGGAACACTGTATGGGGTGTCCCAGCTAACGCTAGCCAAGCTGTTCAAAGGGGGAAAAAAAGAGAAAAAGATGGTTTAAGAAAAAAGCAGTGCAAGATATGATTTTAACAACTATACGAGGTTCGGTCGTCAGACATGCATGTGACCACCAAACGACCTATAGGCCTTATGATTGTATCTTGCACCATGTTCTTTTTTAAATATTTTTATTCCGTTGAACAACTTGGCTAAAGTTAGACGTGACACGTGCACCGTTGACAGAATTTGCTTGTGGGAGGCCAGCTAGTTCATTATTATAGAAAAGCTGCGCTGTATGCGGGACAAGATGGGAAGGAGCACATAGACACTGCGCCAGTACAGTACAGTACAGTACAGTACAGTACAGGGTAGCCAACCGGAGATAATCTCTGGATGACCTCCCTGTCTTTCCTTTGCCTCTCTCTCTCTCTCTCTCTCTCTCTCTGCGCCATGTCTGTGTGTTCTTTGTCTTTCCCCGTCTTCTGGCGCTGCTCTTTTATATGTCCCACAAGCGCCATTTTGAAGTGCTCTGCTCCGCAAGTTGTTCGGCGGTCTCTTTCTCTCTGCGACTGAAACAGCGGCAGATCCAGATGTACAGTTGCATTGTTGCAACCTTGTTGCATTTGGAAGCCGCGGAGAGGAGCGAACGCGCAAACCGGAATGTGTCGAATTCGCACTCAACACGATTCTACTACACTCTTAAACAAATGTACACCCTTTGGGGTGCATATTTGCCACACAACAATAATCGTCATCTATGTCATTGCGTTTCCTTCCTTGAGAACGCTGCGCTGGCTTCGTTGAAAATCAGAAGGGCAGCGGATTGGGCGAGTTGGTGTTGCATGGTAACAATAAAATTCAAACAGCGCTAAACGCCGTGTTTAGCGCCGTGTTTGTCTCCTCCTCATTCTGGTCCTGTCGTTTAGCGCTGTTTGAATTTTATTGTTTCCTTGAAAATGTTTCGCTGGTTATACTTTCCTGTCGAGAATGCTCTGTCGTGCTGATAACGGGCATGCCGTTCGTACGACTTGGAAGTGTACCGGGCTCGCCGCGTTAAACAAAGGAAATGCGGACAAGACAGATGACGATTATTGTTGTGTGGCAAAAGGGTGTAATTTTACTGAAGAGTGTAAATGCTCCGTATACACTCTTAAAACGGTTGCACCCTTTGGGTGTATATTTGTCACACAACAATAATCGTCATCTGCCTTGCTTGCGTTTCCTTTCTTGAAACTCGGCGCTCGCTATATATACTTTCCTGTCGAGAATGCTGCGTCACACTGATAACGCGCATGCCGTTCGTGACTGGGAAGTACCGGGCTCGCAGCGTTAAAGAAAGGAAACGCGGGCAAGACAGATGACGAATATCGTTGTGGGACAAGATACACCCCAAAGGGTGTAAACTTTTCTAAGAGTGTACTGGGTCCCGCTTCTTCTCCGGTCACCGAACAAGCGATTCAATTATGAGCTTTAACGTCACAAGACGGCTCGAGAGGCTATGGAGAGACTCCAAATTAATTTTGACTGTATGGGGCTTTTTAACGTTCAGCCAAAGAACAGTGTCCGAACGCTTTCGCATTGTGCGCCCATGGGAATGCGGCCGCTGGGAATAGAGCCCTTGACCTCGTGCTGAGCAGCACAGTTGCTTTAGCTGCTTTTGTTTTATGTAATTGCACCGTAGATGTCGCAGCCGCCGTAAACGTGTTTCTTTCTTTTTCTTCTTCTTAACGATCGGCTGGGATCCTTCAACAAATTTTTGGGTCCCAGAAGTGCTTAACCGGTAGTTTTACAACTGACTTGTGTTATGTAAACTTTCGAACAGTATAGAGGTGTCATATAAATTTCTGCACAATATTGGTATTTTTAACAGAGCCGCGAAGAAATGCGCGACCCTGGCACTTGGCATCCCAAAGAGAGAGAGAGAGAGAGAGAGAGAGAGAGAGAAGGGAAGAAGGAAAGGCAGGGAGGTTAACCAGACTGAGTCCAGTTTGCTACCCTACACGTGGGGAGAGCAATGGGGAGTGAAAGAGAGAGAAAACTTAGTTGTAGGATGTCTATAGTCGGGCACTCAAATCTGTTGCCTCTGCAGGTATAGTGAAATAGCGCTCGAACTGCTTTCTGGGCTAACGAACTGTGAGGCCAGGCTCCCAAGATCTTCACTTCCGTAAATGGCCTGTCATCCAGTCTATTCAAGCCACACAAAATTCGTGAAAGCAATATCGATATAGTCGGTATTTGACTTTCTGGTGTTGCGCTGTTCCGCGGCTGCATGCCAAATCACACCTGTGGCGACATCTTTCTCTTTAGGTGCAGCGTCGTGTACGCTGCAACGAGTTCAATTATTCGTGGCGAGTAACGCATGTAGATGGTGTGAGATCCTGCAAATTAAAACAGAACACAATAAAATAACTACAAACAAACAAAGCGTAGCTAAACAGCCGGAGCTGATTAAAAAACCTTACGTGTGCGCTTCCATGTACGCATGCCTTCTCCTGCTGGCGGGGGTGCCAGCACCGCTGCCACATGTACACGACAATCGCCACGGGTATTCGATTGTCCCGTTATCCCCGTTGAATAAGTGTGCTGTTCATTAACATACTGATGATATTCCTTGACCGACGAACGTCCCCGATTTGCATGCTATGCGATGTAGCTCCGTTGAACTATACGCCTTGAGTTCTGCTCCACGTATTAAAAAAGCAATGAGAAAGAATCACGCCGCTTCTACTTCGTAACGACGTTTATTGCTTATTCATGGCATATACCCACGAGGTGGTGACGACCCTCAGCCGTGGCACACACACGAGCGCAGAGGGACAGGCATGCCCGATTCCTGGCCTATCCCCCATATGTGGGTGGTGGTGATGAACTTTATTGAAAGGGGGAAGGGTAAAGAGGGACGTGGCTGAGGGTTAGGGCTCAAGTAAGGCCCTGGGCCTGTTTGGCCTTTTCCGCCCAGTCCACCAGTTCAAGTTGTCGTGGATACGCACGTCGCATTTGAGAGGCGTCATCGTCATCGCCTCGCGGGTGTACGAGTGACACGTGTTAAGCAATCAACATGGGCCACTTACGCCACGCACGTGGTGCCGATATTAATTACGTTGTCTCGCAATGCTCAGCAGTTGTATACGCGGCGCTGTTGTGGATGCCAACGCCGGCGGCCGTTAGCGACAACTTCGACACGGGCAACGCGGCTCGCCCCCCCCCCCCCCCTTCGCCCTCCAACCGGGCGTCTTCCTTTTGCAGCTGTGAATACTTTCCTTCCTCCAGTTAAAGGGTCACAGTCGCACGCAGGTGGCGGGACTGACACCACCCCCCTAATGAACGCGAGACAACGTTCAGCTCGGCGCGTCCCCGGCGTGAAGGATTAAAAAAAAAAAAATGACGCGAGAGGGAAAAACGGGAAACAAACGAGGAAAGCAAAGGGGAGAGGAGGTGAAGTAAGAGGAACACCGCCCACAACTTAACGGGCGCGCCGTCGTGAGACACAACCGCGCGTACATAATACAAAGCATCTGCGTCCCAAATGCGCCGGCCGACGACGTCGGTTTGCTCGCTCGCTCGCCCGCCCGCCCGCGATGTCAGCGGAAGATCGGCGTGCCAAATGCAAAGGCTTAACGACAAGTTGCAGAGAGAGAGGAAAAAAAGAAACGCGCTACGGGGAGACTAGTTTCAAATTGGGTCGTTTCTTTCGTTTCACGTCTTGCGTGTATAGTACAGTCGAAATGCGACCACGTGCAGGGGACGCACCCCTACACTATACACCCCGCGCTAACCCCCCCCATCGGCACAAACAGGCGCGTCATGCAAATCGACGCTCGCGCTTGTCGCGTTGTTGCGCGTTGCGTACGCCGTGTATGAGTGGGGGGATAGATGATGCTCGCCGCGGGAGTGGAGACGGGAAAACAAAAAGAAATGAACGGTGGGTGGGTGCATCTACCTAGACAGGTGTGAAAAGCGTGAAGAGTGGCTCACTACGCGGCGCTGCATACGTGATGAGGGGCCCCCTGTCGGCGAGGGGGACACGTAGCGCGGGTGACCGCGTCGCAGCAGGCGTTAATTGAAACCTCAACCGTGTAACGTCGAGCGACTGCGTGCGCGCATTCCGAAAGAACCCGTTGCTGCGGTCGTCGCTTGCATATGCCTGTATGCACGGTTCATGGCTACAGGTGATGAACTTCTCCCCTCGCCCCCCTTTCCGCTTGTTCCAAGCCACATTCTCCCAACGCGAGTCGCAACTTTTGGTATTTTTTCTTCGCCGCGCGAAGCAAGAGAGAGAGAGAGAGAGGAAAGGGGGAAAGGCAGGGAGGTTAACCAGAGAAAAAAAAATCCGGTTGGCTACCCTACGCTGGGGAGAGAGGGGAAGGGGGAGGTAAGGCGGAAACAAAGTAGAGATAAGGAAAGGAAGGAGCATAGACACACAATCACAATCGGTCACTGTCACCCAACACTGTCATCGCACAGCACACTGTCACTTGTAGCACTATCAACATCTGTTCAGGCTACAGTCGCCTGTCCAGTTCTGTCGCCCTCAAGAACCGCAACAGTGCCCTCGTCGCCCTCTGCTGCGATGGCTTATGATGGCGGTATCTGAAAATGAGTTCCTCTGTGAGAGGTCTTTGGTCAAAGCGCGCTATCGCGGTTGCAAGTGATTGTCTCTGTAAAGTATCTGTATATCCGCGCGAAGCAAAAATGCTTCGTGTGCGGATATGGACGTTGCTATCTGCAAGAACTCAATGAAACAGTGAAAGCGAAGGCTAAGGCGATAGCAGCTAGCCAATGTATAGGCCCAATCTTGGGTTAAACTGGTCATATATTAGACAGCGGCCCGATATTGTCCCAATTTATGGTGGTAACGGAGCTCTTTTCTGGCTTGGCGTCTTTTGTAGTGGCATATTTTGCAGTACTGAGAGATACGGAGAGGTAGAGGCGCTGAAAGAGACGGAGTGATTCCTCCGAATGCAAAGTCGGATGCTTCGACACTACGGAGACAAATATTTAGAGTAGAACTACAGGTGGAACGCGACATGTCTAAATTGTGAGGTGTATAACGTCCCAAAACCAACTCGAGGTCTATCGTGTCAAAGCGCCTCGCAGGCTAACGTTCACGCTGACGCCTCTGGTTCTTTAACGTGAGCGCAAAGTAAAATTTGCATACCATCGCTACAGAATGTCGCAAAGTGTCGCAATATAAACACCGCAGAGTACGTGCATGCGTGTATGGACAATTTGAACACAAATGCTTGCGCAAGACCGCTACCCGTTGTAAGAGTTGTGGTCGGGCTTGTCAAAAGGGGTAGCTGGCTCATGCCATCGTCCAACTCATCCACGCTAAGGACGTTGTTGAAGAGAGGAACGTGTTGTTATCGAGAACGAAGTGTACTGGGTTTATTTACACTATCTACATGAAGACTGGAGAACGTTACATCTCGCCAGTTTAGCATGACTGAAGTGAAGCACACCGAAAACGGCAAACCCCTTCTGTCCTCCCTAGATTGCTAGGCAAGGGAAACTGCCGTCCAACCTTCGTCCAGTCGGAGGGTCCAAAGTTGTCGAAGGACCCGCGTTCAGGGCGAGGGTTTACACACTCACTCCCGCCCCTTTGTTTCACTGAACACACAGAAAGCAAGGAGGGGGGAGGGGGGGGGGGGGCTTCGTAGACATGGGCCGTCGCGCTCGACTCAAGCTGACGCGTCTTGGTTCCTGGGATGACCCCGAAGTTAGCTGGCGGGTTTGTTGAACGAGCGTGGCGGTTACCGGAGTCGGTGAAGGAACGCCATGGAGCACCATTTTCCGGGAGTTTTCTTGCTCCCACTGGTCCGTGAGGGCGACAGTGAACCAGATAATTAACAATACTTGGTCCGCCAAATGTGTCGCGCCTTGCGGACGCCGGTAGTCCTTCCGTGGGGGGACGCATTGTCAGCTTCACGAAACGATTCGTCGCAGTGGGCTAGGAGAGGCTTCTTCATAGCCTAACACTTTAATCTATGAGTGTTCCTTTTGTATGATGCATCATACGCATGACTGCATCCTGTTTGTCATGTTCATTAGGTATTGTATATCACATGTGCTTTCAGGTGTTTTTTTTTTTTCCTTTTTCTTGTTTGGTTTCTTGTTTTCTCAGATTCTTCCTTGTTATAGTATATTGTACCCAAATATTGCATTTGTGATGAACTACTTAATTATTTTGTTTAGTGAAACCAAAACTTTTGCAATAACACACTTATGATTATATAATCTATTTATATTCTTTGTTCGCAAATACTACCATATGTACTTGCCCTTCCTGTTATAATCCCATGAGCGATTGACAGTATGTGGAAATAAATAAATAAATAAATGTCACTACCCCCGCTGCCCGATCGTAACGCCGTGTACGAAGGAGAAAGAACTCCGCGACAGAGATGCGATGAAAGTTCGTAACTAACCACGTCGGGAGCGCGTTATTTCTTACTTTTGGGTTTGACAACTCGCAAACACACATACGGGAAGGGGAATTGACCGAAGGATTAGGCGGGGGTGATTGCCGCAGCTAGCTTACTTAAAACACAAGGTCGACATGCTAATGCCGTGCGCCTGGTAACAAGCCAGGCGCACGGCTTCAGGGCACACTCTGCCGTCACGCGCAGTGGTGTGCAATGTTGGCGCAGGGTTAACAAAGCATGGTTGTTTACCGCGATGTTATCGTGGACGGCGTGCGCAGAGAATGTCGACCTGCGCAAGGGGGATGCTGTAATAGCGTTTGCGCTCCATCTCTGACATCCTTCCACACACTAGGAACAATGGATGAATAGATACGTGTGTATAGGTGTCCCAGCTAACGTTTGCCTAGCTGTTCAGCGAAAAAAAGAAAAGAATATATACTGAGAGGAAACCGTGCGAGATACGATTTTACGACCTGCCATGTTCGGTCGTCGGAGGACTAACGACCGAACACCGCAGTTAAAATTGTATTTTGCACCGTGTTTTGCATATCTTCTTTTTCGTTGAAGAGCGTGGCTAACGTTAACTGGGACACACACTGCACGTAGGGTGTGTGGTGAGTGTGTGTGTGTTAGAATTAGGGTATGTGGTGAGCGCGTGTGTGTGTGCGTGTTAGAATTAGAGTAAAGGTAATGAGTTGGGATAGTTAGCTTCTGTTGAAATTCATGTTTTCTAGCGCAGAAATTGACGCAGGTTATAAAGACTAGCGTTCGCTCCTTACGTCTTGACCCTCTATCAATTTGTTTTTTTTGCGCTGGGTAACGTGCATTACTATACACAACTAGAGGTGGATGAATATCAACCTTTTTTTCTTTTCGAATACGTATCAAATATTGAATAGTCATACGCAGGCGCATATATTTACCGGAGAAACATTCATTTCTTTATACTTAGGTACCACGCGTGTACTGACAGGTGCAAAAAAAGACGGCTAATTACCATTGACAAAGGACCAAGTTCAAACGCAGCATCACTGTAGTTGTCTGTTGAAGAACTTCAGGAATAGCTTCTCAACAACTTTAAGGCATGGTTGCAAGCAAAACTCCAAAAAATTACTGGCTGCTGTATGATTATCTTTCCGAAAACGCAGAAGAAATGATTGCAGGAAAGGTAAGAACTCGGGGGGGGGGGGGGAACGCTGCTGTAGTATTGACGTAGATACATGTGAAGTGCCCGTTGCAAGAGAAAAAAAAATCACCGCTTGTAGCGTAAACGATGTAACTGTTACATGCCTCCACTGCCGAGTACGCTAAATTACAGACTACAAGCAAAAATTACAGGTTGTCATGAAGGCTTCCGGCCGCGAAACCGAATACAAAGTGTGCGCGTTACGCATTTTTCGTTCTCCATTGCTTCGAAAACCTTCATCGTTCTTTTACTCCTGATAACTTGCGATACTTTGTTTAGCGTATACGTAGAACAGTAACCAAACTAACAGTCGGACGTTGCGGAATAGGTATATCTTCCTTTCTTCGTGTGTGT